>NC_140483.1:100595590-100613090 GCF_964271855.1 Acomys minous | reverse complement strand
AGTCTTATACGGCAAGTATATGCCAAACTCTATGTTTTACTGGAAAAGTTGGGGGTCGTCTTATACACTCTTATATGCCAGAAAATATGATATTCATCCACCATTCAGTGATTTTTGTTGTTTATTTTCTTCTATCTGATTCTTATGACTTACTTTTATCTCCAACTGTATTCCAAGAGTTAGTATTCTTAAGTAGATTGATAAATTGTAACTTATTCATTTTCTCTTTATGATGAATGTGATGTCATAAGAATGGCTATTACTTAAGAAATCTGAGGAGCTATTGATAGCTTATGACCATATAGTGGGGGAGAAGGTCCCCTTCAGTCTTAAACCTAGGGGAGGGGAATAGGGTGAAAGCGGGAGGGAGGAACAGGAGGATAAAAGTAATGGGATAACAATTGAGATGTAATCTGAATAAATTAATTAAATTTAAAAAACCTACATGCAACCATAAAAAAAAAATCTGAGGTGCTTCATACAATTCCTTTTCATCACAGAAATTTTTATTTACTTTCCCTTTCCCTACTCTCTCTTATTTCAGTATTGGATTCTGAGGTCTGAGCCAAAGGCATTATGCATGCTAGGTAAGAATTTTGCCAAAGGGATGGACACCAAACCCTATTTAAAAATATTAATTCTGAGGTAAATTCTTACTATGTTGTCCAGGCAGGCTCTGAACTTTCAATCTATCCGTCTCAGCCTTCCAAATAGCTGGAACTACTAGCGTGTGTCACTAAGCCTGGTGTCATTTTTTTTAAATACCATTTTTAATGTGTGTTACATGACTATCTTCAAAATTTAAAAAAATCAACTTGGTTTTAAAAAATGGTGACTTATAATGAGTAACCGGAGTGAAGAGAACAGACATGGTAGAGTTGGCTTCTTCACTTGATTACTTTGGCATTGTAGACACATAATTTGAGTAGAATATTTTTGTCTTATTAAATTTTTATCACTGTGAAGAATATGCTCTAAAACTTAAGCCTTTCCTTTGGCAGCAACTATAAGCATATTTCCAGTGATGTTTAAACATGTGACTATAAAATATTTCCTTACCAGTTAACCAACTATCACAATGGCTCCCAGCATCTATTGAGTACTAGAAAGTTTTTCTGGTTGTACAGATTAGCAGGAAAGTGACCACAGACTAAGAGTAAAAGTTTTAGGTGAGGTGAATACAAGTAACCGTATAACAGTGCTAACTTCAGTCAAATTCCATAAAGTGCATCAAGTATAGATTAAATGTTGCTCAATATTAGACCTCATCACTAGTAGCCAGGCAGGGACTTCAGAACACTATTTATTTCATTTCAATGGAATTTCCATCTTACCAGCTGCAATCTCAAATATGTAAATGGTAGCCAAAACTGGATATGATGATTCAGCTCAGTTTTATTTTCTACCAATTGCTGCTTCTAGCATCTTCTTGCCAAACCTTCTAGAGTGCTTGTAATTTCCTCTGTACAGAGCCCAACAGGCTCATCAGCAGCCTAAAATAAACACAATGGATGTGAGGGATTTCTGGAGATTTATAGGTTTAGTTATTCTGCAATGTACAGTATGTCTGGCTGTGCTCAGACAGGCCACATGTGGACTCCATGAATCAAAAATGTTATAAATGGAGTGTCACTTGCCCCTTGTTAAGAATAACATTTAGAAACAAAAGGTGTTTGGGGTGTGGATATTTAAAAGATTAACATTGCAATTGAAATGTGGGAATGTCGGAGAGATGAATAGAAATAATGAATACTTGAAACCATCCACTTTCAATTTGGGAATTTGTTATAACCCACTTCCCCTTGATTAAGAATATGAAATTTTTATCTTTCTATGCTGCCATGCACTTATCTACTTCCAGCGAGTAATACTGAGTTGAGAAACAGTTGGATGTCTGTAGGAAATATCCCAGCAATATCAGGCAACTTCTAATGAAGACTATTGACACTGCTGACATTTGGCATAACGTACTGGCCAAAAGGAAATTAAAAAGTACAGTCCATTATCGTAAAGACCAGCTGTTTATGAAAACAGTTAATTTTACATCACTTTGTTAATCATAGGACTGACCCCTGGGTGAAGGACAGAGTATGCTTCTTACATAATCTCAGCAGTTTCATTACTTGTTAAAATGACCCTTTATCTTTTTCAAGGGTGTTATTGACATTAATTAGTCAACTTTAATGCTCCGAGCATCCCAGGAACTAGAGTTCAAGGCATCCTCTACCTCCTTTCTTTTACATACATCTTCTAGAAGAAACACAAATAGCATTGGAGAAGCACAGAACTATGTTGTCTTCCTGCCTTCACTTTTCACTATGGTTGCCCTATGGAAGGGCTTCTTATTGTAAATGCAACTGGTCTTCTGAAATGACACTCTGTTCAAGAATTCACATAAGTGATAACATAAATCTCACAGAGATGATTACTACGAAGGACATCACTTTTACCTGACTCTTCTACAGAGGGTTAGAAAGGGAGAATATTATTAAAGGCATATTTTAATGAAAGCTCATTTAAATTTGTAAAAAAAAAAGTCATGAGATGTGGTTTCATGATGCATTTAAACTCTGTCTTTGTTCTGTTTTTCCTAAATGGTGGAACACGAGAAAATTAACAATGGCTTGATTCTTAAAATTGCAATGCTACCTATTTACATTTACGCTTTAGAATGATAGTGCTTTATTTGTATCTCTCTCTATTCAGTGCTAATATGAACAGTTTATTTGCCACAATCTTATGTAATATTCATAGTCTATGCTTGCTTTAAATTCATCATAATGTCTTTTCCAACACTAACAAAATCAACCTACCTCCAAACCTACTGTAATATACTCATTATTAGAACACAGCATTTAGTTACTAGTGAAAGCAAAATATTGCCCTGAAATAATTTTGTGATCTTTTAAAAGAAAATATACAACAACTTCTCTGACACAAATTTCATGAGGCTTCCAGTTCTCAGTACAGCATCTATGCATAAACATGTTTCAAATTTTAAAATCAGCGTGGAGGTATTCCTCATTTTTGTAATCATTATGTACACATCTCATGTGCTGTTGTCCTCAGGCAGAGTTATTCCCTGGCAATTCCCTATTGTCCTTGAAGATAAAGTATAGAAGATGAAATAATATGCTGGTGATAACCAAGCTTCTAAACACATCAGTCTCTTATTCATATAATATTCATGTTATTATCTCTCCTGTAGCTGCTTTTTGTAGAATCTTTCTTCATCAAACTTCTTGTTTGACAAATAGTACTAGATTATAGCCACAGCTGTGTAAGCCACTTGATATATTGCTATTGGGATAATATTTTATAAAAATACTAGCATTATAAAGGGTTCTTAATACCATGATTTTTAAGATATCATAAACTAAGACTACATTTATATAGTTCTTTTCACTTCTATTATCTAATTTTTTACAAGATTTATACTAGTTATTGACATAGCAAATATGAAAACAAATGTTCATATGCTATCAATATTAATGTAGATGTCAAACCAACACTACGCCCTAATGTATGGAAGAGAAGTATTTTTTACCTTGATAAAGAAAGGCAGTCATGTGTGAGATTTAATATACATCCTAATCTTTCATGTCACCATGGCTGATGTGTTAATGTGCTGGCTACCATTTTCTTTTTTTCCCTCACACAATGGAATAAAGAGCCATGAATGACAGTCCCAGCTCCTCTCTGTAATGATTTTGAGGACAGTTAGAATGTACAACAGATCACTGGTAGGTTACTGTTAAAGTAACTGCCTGTAATTAGCAAAACAACTATCCTTCAAATATTCATTCTTCAGCAAACTGAAAAATCTTCTAAAAAAAAAAAGGTTAAGCGAGGTTTTTATGTATTAATATAATAAAACACTGCATTAGCTTTAGTTTCTACTTTCCAGCCTAGGAGAATTCTAACAGAATTCTAATTAAGCTAACATTGTTAGTACTTGGTCTAAGATGATGGACCAATTCTACTGCAAAACTTTAACAAATGAAAAATGTGAAGTAACTAAATCATATTTAATGTTACTCTGTTCTCATCATTTCTCATAAATCTAACTGTTCAAATTTAATACTACCTTTTATTCTAAATACAATGTGATCTAATATTAATATCCTCTCTGTTCAAACTAACAGAATTTTTACTCTTCATGGCAAAAAAATTGAAATTTTGTTTATAAAATTTGAAAGAGAAAGTTGTTTCTCTTCAGAGCAGTTTTCTATAATATATATTGGAATATTTATGAGTCATTGCCATATTGAGTCCATAAAATTTTATGTATATGAAATAACAACTACATAATTGACAGATCTACATATTATCAAGAATTATTTGTAGTAGTCTAGATATTTTGAATACATTTTGTAAATATTGTTAGAGAATATATACTACCATTTTCTACCATGACAATCCAATATAAACTGAAAAAAACATGAAAATATCACCATAGAAATAAGTTCAATGGGGCCAACAGATGTGGAGAAATAAGGTGGTTGTTCAACAGTTTATTGTAAGATATCATGGTATTTTCAATTATATAGACAGTTCTGAGGCAAAAGTGTATTTTCATGATCTCTACCTTCTCTTTCATATCTCTTTGTACTGATTATCTGCTGAGGAAATATCTGTGCAGGTTTTGCCTGAGTCTGAATAGACTTTCTAAAGATAATAACAGAAGCAATTGTTTGTTTGCTCTGGATCCTTGAACTCATGTGATCCCCTGGAATCCTGCTGCTGACCTGATTTCTCTGCTGCAGGTGAAGAAATGAAGGTCTGCAAAGATTGTCTATTTATAGATTTAAAGAATTCTTTTATCCCAGGAATAAAACTAACATTTGAAACACAGTATGAATCTAGAATACACACCTTTAACACTATTCTAGACATTAATAATCTATGAGGAAAGAAGATATTTTGAGACTAAAATATTTTCACATATTCATATGTGTGAGAAATGTTTCCATGATAACCTGCCTGCCATTGTGCCACAGGGAATCAGTGTCAAAATTCTGTTTGGCATTGTCTTGCCTCACGTCATGCTCATCAGAGCAAGTTGCAAGCATCATACAGAATAGGTGAGGGTTGAAAATGTGACAAAGTCAGACAGTCATCATCACAAAGTCACTGTGGAAGCAATACATATAAAGACTTGGTTTGAGAAACTCAGAAGCAGGGAATGAGGAAATTTGATGCTATAAATAAATACATCAAATATGTCAAATTTTATAAATATGGCTAATTTAGTAATGATGATTTTTTTCAATCTGTAATATGTACTAGGTTTTGTTTTAATAACCTCTGAAAACTAATTTGTATAAATTTACAAAATACGTAAGATAACACTATATGTTCCTAGCTAAATGGTGTAGGGATAAAACCGAAGTCCTTAAGTATCTGAAGTCAAGTACTCTAATACTGAATTATATTTCTGGGACCATGTTGTGCTTTTATGTAAGATATAGTAAAGTTTTAATTTAAGATATGCTAACTAAAACAGTGGTACAAAATTCCACATAATATTCCCAGAGACAAAGCCTCTGCCGTGGATCATGTACTGCAATATGGATGTCAGAAACCCCTGGCAGGGAAATGCATAGTTCACCACATTTCAATGTAGAAAATTCAGGACAGTTTTTTACCTCAACAGAGTAGAGCTCAAGGCATGAGATTTATTGGCAGTCACCAGTCATAGCATGATTGCTTGTCATTTTCTGAAGAAAAAAAAAACCAAAACGCAATCACCAGTACATTTATTTTGCCATAAGTCAAGTCCACTAACTTAGGGTTCTTGTAGATACCATAATCACTGTGTATATGTAAATATTACATATCCTATATTTTAACTGCTTTTAATTCACAAAAGTTAAATGCCTTTTTATTGGCATGATACTGGGTAGAGTCCAACCTTTAAGCTGTCTCAGTATTTCAGTTCACGGTTTAAGGTTAGGTCGTATATGACTGTAACCAAGTGTTGTAAGATAAAACAAAAGCAAGGTGATAAGAGCCTAGACGACATGGCTTGTATTAAACCTGATGCAATGTGGAGAGCATCAGGATATGAGAGCTTGAAGGATGGGCGAGATTTCAGTATGGGGAGAAAGAAATGGTTAGGGTCATGATTCTCCAGACAAAGTTAAGCATGGTGAGCAAAGGCTTTGAGTTTGAAACCCCCTGGGTGTCGTGGAGAGGGGCACTAGTGCAGCTTAGCTAAAACATGAGGAGCGTGGTTAGGAAGCAAGACGGTAAGCCTGAAGCAGGCTCGAGGAAAGGCCTGATGATGATGACAATGACAATGACGACGATGATGATGACGACGGTGGTGGTGATGGCAATGATGACGGTGATGACAGCAGACCGTCACTTAAAAACCACTGCGGCAGGGTGGCAGTGTGACAGTCACTGTTTAAAGACCCCGCACAGCTATGCTTTTGTATTATCATGCCCACCATTTCAAACTGGGGGAATTGAGAACTGAAAGGACAAATGACTTGTCTAATTCTTTACACAAGTTGTAGCCACCAAGACCATCGAAGACTGAGAATTTGGGGGTATTGTCAGGAAGCAATCTTATCAGTGTAGAAAGTATTATATTCGATCCTGGCTGGGAAATCTTTTTTATTTTATTTTTTTCATTACCGTCCTTTCCAACATGAACCGAGGCTCATGGTCTGCTAGTATTGTTCACTGTGCTGCTCATATTTTATGAACATAAATATTATTATCATCTCTCTTCTTTATCCTCTTCCTCTTCTTCCTTTCCTCCCTTCTGTGTCTTTTTATAGGTCTTTATCCTTTTAGTCTCCTCAAAACTATATGAAACATATCTTTCATGAGTGATTGCCCATGGTGCTGTCATATGATTTGAATCTCAATTACATATTGAATATTATTCTTTGATTATAAATTTTCCTGCCACAGTCTTGCACCTTGGCTTCCCCATTTTGTGTTTTTGTGATGGTGTTTTGTGTATAGTGTATGTTCTGGCTCTTCTCATGTCACTTCCCCTCTTCTCACTGTGCCACAGTGACTCTGGAAGAGTAGCAAACACAGCTTCTGGATTAGTTCTGGGGGAGAGAGTGTTAGATACAGAAATTCCACTGTGAGATATTTGGAGACGTGACAGTTTTTTACTTCAAGATTGAAATTCTCCCACGTCCACTGGGGTTCTTGTCATTTATTATATGCTAATATAATAAAGTGTAAAATAATCTTATTTCATGATAAAGAGCCAAGTTTTTAGTTCTTTGTATAAAAAAGAAAAAAGTACTCACCGTGAGATGCTAAGGTATAGACCCTAAAAGTGAACTGTTTAACTGATAGTTCTTACTGTGGTTGTGTACTCTTTTATGTGATCTGTCAGGTTATGCTAGCATGTTGTTCAAATATCCTTGATGATCAGATTGAATACTCCAATAAAACAATTCCTGAAAACATTTATTTCATACCAGTGTGTTATTTTGCATTCTGGATATTTTGCAGCACCAGCATTTATGGTCTCACTATGTTTGTACACAAAGAAATCAGCTGATTTGGTCTTAATTGATGTCTCCTATGGCCTGGCTATTGGCTCATATAAGGTTAAACTAACACATGATTGTGGAAGTTCTCAAAAGAGCCATCAAGCATTTTGGCCTAACTCCATGCTTAGATGAGTCGGAATTAATATCAAAGACTGCATCGACAGACTGTTTTGACTGTCTACAAGATGGTAAATAAACATTTTGGCTAAATTCCATCTTTTGATTATAACATAATAGTGCAATTTGAGAGAAACATTTATATGAAGTGCTCTAATGGGGAATCATAGAACAAAATTACCATGGATAACAAGTGCGCCTCTAGACTCTGTGCTGTGCTAAAACAGTATTTTGTCAGGAAACAAGCAAATAAATATCATGGTCAGCAAATCTTTTTAGCTTTCTACATTAATAAAAGTAAGAAAATGACAACAGAATCTCATTTTCACTTGATGCTATGAAGACAGTACATTTAGCATTTAACCAGTTTCAATTGATTTATGCAGTTAAAGTAAGCATTCAGGATCAACACAGATCATGGTTCATAAGTATCTAGTTTACTCATCTCAGTTAATCAAATTAGCTAGGTAATTACCAAATCTTCACTTCAATTTGTGGATTTGAGATCGGAATTATCTTGACTGGTTTGTCAGGGGTTTCAAAGTTTAATCTCCGTGCTATAAAAGGAACTGGAATGTATCATCATATTATTAAGAAAAATATCCATCTATTCTAGTAGTGTCATTTTAGCCTATCATATACCATGTAAATATATGTACACGTGGACAGAAAAGTTAGCTTTTAGTTTTCAGTGGCATCTTCTGAGACATCAGTCTTCTGTGTAAACACATATAAGAATTCCACTGAAAATTGTCCACATTGATTTGAGTTTGCTTCAGATTTGATTTCATGTGGCATACCAGCAACTTCTAAAACATCCTTTCCTCATTGCTTCATAATTTATTTCAAAATCCAAGAGTCGTTTTATTGATAATTATCTATATTTGCAATGTAGGGCACTAGGGAAAATTGTTCTACTCATCTGTATATATTTTAATACTTTATTTCTATATAATTAAGTGGTCCAGGAAGTATACTTTATACTGAATTGTTTAGGACTTCTAAAGGTAACAATAATAATAACTTGTTTATCATTTACCTTGTGAAGATAAAATTCTATGAACCTGAACATCATCATAGGTGTATTTCACTGTTTTTAATCCTAGACACATAATATTAAATAATCTAACAAAATGACACATTTAAAAAACAACAAGCTAGGTTTTATGATCCAACAGGGTTCCTAAATACTTGGTACCAAGTATGACAATAAGAAATTATTATTATAAGAATATTATTGAAAGGTTAACAGGCCACATTCACAATGAACAAAAAAAATTAAGAGTCCCAATAGGATGTCCTCCCCTCTGTCCCAGTTTCCTGGTAAGTGAAGACTTTCATGGGACATGCCCCTTGGGCTACTATGCAGATATAAGTGAGTATACCATTTGAGTCTTTCTGCTTCTGGGTTAACTCACTCATTATGATCATTTCTAGCTCAGTCCATTTGTTCACAAATTTCGGGAATTCCTTGTTGTCAATAGCTGAGTAGTATTCCATGGTGTAAATGTACCACAGTTTCTTTATCCATTCTTGATGAGAGAAGCATGGAAGAATAGCAAAGTAGAAGGATACAGAGGGTCCTAGAAACCTACAAGAAGAACATTATGATAGGCAGATTTGGGTCCAAGGGCCCAGCTCAAACTATGGCACCAGCCAAGGACAATACAGGCCGTAAACTTCAAACCCCTACCCAGATCTAGCCAATGGACAGGACATTCTCCACAGTTGAGTGGAGTGTGGGATATGACTTTCTCACGTACTCTGGTGCCTCATATTTGACCATGTCTTCTGGAGGTGGAGACCTAGTGGCACTCAGAGGAAGGATAGCAGGCTACCAAGAAGAGACTTGATACCCTATGAGCATATACAGGGGAAGAAAATCCCCCTCAGGAACAGTCATAGGGGAGGGGAAAATGGGAGGGACGGAAGAATGGGAGGATACAAGGGATGGGATAATCATTGAGATGTAACAAGAATAAATTATTTTTTTTAAAAAGTCACAAAAAAAAGAAAAAAAGTAAGAAAATTCTCATTTAGATGTGTCACATATCTGTGTTAAGGATATATTAGCATAAAATAAAACCAGTAGTACTGTTTGGAATTATTAATTTAATAAAAGTGTTTGATTCTCTACCAAACAATCAACAAGTAATCCCTGTCAAAGAAAAGAATACCACAGGGCTCTAGGCTTGTCAACCCAGTGGCAGCAATTACCTCCATTTTGTTTGCTGTGGTGTGAGAAGCAGATCATGTGAAAGACAGCATCTGTAACAGTCAGCAGGATCATCCCCAGATTGCAATTCTTCAGTTGCAGAAGCCTGCTACTCTGTGGATTACCAAGAGCCACGTCTGAGCTTCTAACCACCCTGACCTGAACACAGTGGACGATGGACGACTGGGTCTTCCGTGGTTGGGTAATGTCAGCTCAGCCAGGAAAGAATGTTTAAAGGAGGCAAGAGGCATCTGCTATTCTCCTTTTTAAAAAGAAACTCTGTTTGTTAGAATGTTTCTTACAAGGACTAATGAAAAAAATTTTTGATAAGTTCTTTTGGTTGTTATTTTGTATTGAATTGCTCAAAGAGAATTGAGAAAAAGATTGATAAAACTTTGGGTTAAAAATTACTCCCCAAACTCCCTCTCTTCTCTTTGTGCAAAATAAGTCTTTTCCTTAGTATTCAATCAGGTACTTTTCGATTAGAAGGTGTTTTTTTTTGTTTTGTTTTTGTTTTCCTTCTGAATTACAAGAGTTCTGAGTCACCCACTTTGTAAATTCTCCTTGTTTTTAAAACATGTTTCCTATCATCAGTGCAGGCCTGCTTTCTGTGCCTTGGCCACCTTTGCTGTGCAAGTCTCATCTGTTTCTATGGTACACGCTGGATGGATACGTTCATTTGGGTGGACGGGAAAGCACTCTAGCAGTTTTCTATTTGAAAGTACATT
Source organism: Acomys minous (assembly GCF_964271855.1). NCBI lineage: Eukaryota > Metazoa > Chordata > Mammalia > Rodentia > Muridae > Acomys > Acomys minous. The sequence goes on along the minus strand of NC_140483.1, from coordinate 100,602,501 downwards.
TTCTATGTTTTAGTGTAGAATGATGTTTCCATTATTAGTAATATTCATTTGTAAGTTGACAATGTTTTTTTAAAAAGGGTCTGAATACCAAAGCTGTAGAACAAATTTGAAGATGCATGGTTTTATGTCCATGTTTCATTTTAATGTTAGAATGCTTTATTCTCTGTGATACCTTCTGAACTTAGATTAAGAAAGAAAAATCATTCTGTGTCTTCACAGGAAATGGGTTGTTAATCTTAGACTTGCATGACACTAGAGGAAAAATGCTGCTTCTCAGGGGTTCCCTGTCTTTATCTGTAATATGAACGCTATAGGGTAAATCACCTCTAATGTCTAAAGTTCAATTCTATGATTAGGATATATTTTCCTGTATACAGCAATGTACAAGTTTTACTATATCTTAAACTTGAATATTTTCTTTTGAAAAAAAAAAGTTCTTTTATACAAAGACTGAATACCAGTGCGTAAAGATATTGTACTATATACGAATATGCACCATGACTTTGATAAACAGCTTTTAATTGTATAATCCTAAAACCTTTTTAAAAAAAAAAATATTTTTGCAAGGAACTTTGGGATTTGCTTACCAAGGTGGTGCTCTAGCATTCATTTGATTTTTGTAACGTTTATAATCAAAGCATATAAAATTCAATGCTAAAAACCAGAACTCTAATTCCTCCTTAGATGTCTTAGCTAGAGAACTGATTGCAGGGTGCAACAGTAACAACAACACGTGGGGAACATGTTCATTCACAGCATGCAGATGTGCTGACGTGTGGAGCAGATGCAGAGCTCACATGTGGGGAGAACTAGTTGAAAATTTTTTTTAAAAAGCAAAAAAAAAAAAAAAACCATATTTGTGCCAACAACTTTCAAATAATTAGTAAGCAGTACAGGTGTCTATTAAAACTAACTGACAGTAAATTTTGTTTTGTTTTTTTCCTTTGAATATCGTTCAGGTTTCTCAAGCTCTTTGCCTCAAGGTGCAAAAGAAAACAACTCTAAGATTAATTGCCACAATGGCTTATTCCTATTAAGAAATGTAACGGCATGTTCTTTACCCTGAATTTATTATTTGCATTCCTATTAATACAATCACAAAACCCATTGTGGCTTCATAACTCTAGAAGACCGCTGGACCTGACTTACGCTCTGGGCTAAAGGGAGGTCTAGAGTTTGGGTCCTAATGAACACAGATGCCACTTGGTTTGTAGGAAGCTGTCTATCTCAGGGGCTGCCCGATGTAGATTTTACCTCCATACATTTTAGGAACACCAAAGTCGTGAAAAGGTGCCCAGGGCTCCGTAGCCCACTGGTTCTTCAACACAGTAACTAATTGCAGGTAAACTTAGCTGCAGACTGACATTTCTCCCAGCTCCTCCGTCTGCTCTTTCTTGACACCCCTGCCATTAACTGTCATTTTCCTTTAAATATACGGTGGATCTGAAAGGCCAGCTCTACATCACATCACTTCAGATTAGGGGCAGTTCCTTTGAGTGGAGCACTGTTTAGGCGTCAGAAGGAAGTCACCGACCTCTCTGGAACCATGTTGCCATGGGGCCTTAATTAGCGCTGATTCCAGCCATTGCTGAGGAGCTCACAAAGAACACACATCATTTTTCCACTTAGGAAGTTAGTGTCTGACCTAATAACTTGTCCATACTCACAGGACACTGTAACCGCGTGATAACAATGAGCATTACTGGGCACTTCACCTCCTGCAAAGCACAGAATGATGGGGAAGTATGTTACCTCCCAAGGAATGGAGAATTTTCCCTGCCTTTAATTAGGGGTGAAGTAGTGATGGGGGAATAGATTTACTGAAGGACAGTGAAAAGATACAGATTTTTGTCATATATATATATATATATATATATATATATATATATATATATATATATATACTTAAAATTAATTTAGTCTGCATCTTAACTATACACACACACTTGAAATATTTTAAGCCAGGTATGTGAACTTGTTGATTTATCAAATTATATTTAGAGATGGTTTTCTCATTGCAAGAATAATTTTTTAAAAATGAAATAAACTACATTAGCCTTAAAATTCCTACTTAATTTAAAATTATAAATAAATCTTCTGTGCAACTGCATAGCTTTGGAAATAAACTCACTTAAAATGCATTTATTTGCCTTCAGCTTCTATAATCCTCATAGGTAAATTTTGAGGGGCAGGTATATTGACTCCTGTGGAAATAATTACAGTTTACCTCCTTTCTGAGGATCGGCAGTCCTTAAACACTCTTGAATTTGATATAATTGTCAGCCAGGGTGGACATTTAAGATTATTTTCCTCAAAGACTATGAAAAACACTGCCATATTTTCACTGCGTTTCTTTTTCTCTTTTCCTTTTATAGATTTTCTTTCCTTTCTCACTTTTATCCCTTTCTTTGCTAAACCCAGAAACTACTCAAGTTAGTAGTGAGATCATTATTGAAAAGTCAAATAAAACACTAAATATGAAGAAAATACAAGCGATACTTAAGTGTGTCTGCGATTATTTTCATTAGGAAAGTTCCCTTGATGTCACCGTTGAAGTAATTAGTGCACTCCACTTCAAATTGATTCTCTTGAACAGGAAAATCTGACCTGATGCATGCTGGGCCCTTCTCTTCTATGTCATGAACCCAAGCAGCATTTTAAGTGTTTTAATGGAACTGATGCCCGTGACAGCATGCCACTTTTGCTATTAAAATAGTAGGATTTCACAGCTTTATGATTCTGCTATAAATACGTGCTTGGAACCATATTTGGCATGGCAAGGTCCCCAATATCCACATCTGCATTACCTGTAATAGTTTCAAAGTTGGAAGTATCTTGAGCTGATGCTGTTCCAAGGCCAGTGTTTTCTGAAGTGACAGGAGTAAATGACTTTTTACTCTCTCAGCTGAAAGCTTTAGTGAGGAGGGTCTTCTTGTGCAGGCAGGTTTTGTCCCACAGCTTAGTGTCATAAAAGATTCCTCATGCTTTAATCAGGTGAGAAGAAACTTGCACAGACAAAATTCGTAAAAGGATGCTTTGGCAAGTTCTCTGTCATGGATGGCCACAGATGGCTTCCGCTCAAGTGTTCTATATCTACCAATAATGCTTTATAGGTTTTGGTTCTGAAAGTATGTGAATAATAGCAGGATGAGTACAATAAATTCTATGCAATAATCCTAAAATCAAACTGGAACAGTATCCCATGCAGACCATAACTGCTCCTAGTCTCATCCTTAATATTCTCTACTCTTTTTTGGGGGGGGGGTCCACCAAAATTATCTGTATATTGGTAGTTTTATTTAAAGATCATATTTTTATGAATATAGTTTAAGCAATTGTGTGATGCCCATCTCTGTGGACATAGGCACCGTCTCTGCTCAGCAGTGAGCCGCCTAACTGAGAGTCAAGAATGAAGGAGCTATCTCCACCATCTCTTCAAGTCCTTGGGAAAATCAAGGACAAGACATCTTCAGCTACATTTCCCTGTAAGAACACCAAAAGCAGAAAGACAAAGGGTTAGCAACGCACAAGGGTTAGCGAAGCACAAGTTTGCGTTTAGAAATAAGAAAATAAGACAAAAGGAGAAGTAAAGCGGCTACCATGAAAAAGAACAGCTATGTTAGCTTTAGACTTTTGTGGTCCTTATAATACAATAAATCCAGATGTTTGAGTGAAGTACTACACAAAGGTCCCTTAGTCCTTTAGCTTGCTTAAGTTTTACTGGTTTGGGTAGTTAAAAGGCTTCTTGTTCTGCTTTCATGTTTACTCACCAATACCCACTGTAAGTACCTTTGCTAAAAGTTGTAAAACCAACTGTTTCCATGTAGGTATTGAAATTTAGTGAAAGAATAGGTCAAGGAATTGTGATGCAGAGATAAAAGTCCATGAAGATTGTATATGAAATCTTGAAGCGAGCAAGAAATATGATTGTGCAGGAAAGATATTTAGAGATGATCTTGCCGCTTTCAAAGGTTGAAAGCCAATAAAATGTAAACCAACAGTAAGGTAGGGCCATACATCTAAAGACTGGAGAGTACAATATATATTGGCAAATAATGCCAATGTGCTGAATAATGGATGCTTGACAGAAACAACCTTGTTTCAGCATAGGAAACACAGCTGACCATATTATTATAATCACTTTAGGGAGAAATAGTATCTAGTCACTGTTCATTTGAAAGCAATGACATCTGTAGAGTTAGTTATTCATGCACATAAAAATATGAAATATCTCTGAACATGATTTCTTGGTATAGCAAAGCATTAGGAAGTTTTTGTTTTGTTTTCTAAAAGAAACTATAGGGTAATGTGTGTTTGGGCTCCCTTATCATAGACAGAAGTTGTTAGGGATGAGTGCTCTTAATGCGTTCCAAGTCGTGTCTTATAGTTTCCTTCAACATAAGCTCACTTTCTTCTGGACCATGGGGTGGTGAGGAGGAGGAATGTCTGCAAAGGCACAGTCATGCTTTTCAGAAGAATGTGAACCAACTGCTGTTACCTAAACACTTTACCATACAGCATGTTCAGTGCGAGGACCTTAAGTAGGTCTTCACACTTGAAAGCACTTAATTTCTTATCTGTAAAATAAAAGGAAAAAGTCATTGTTACTCGTCCTGACAATGTTGTTTTCACTGGTTAGAAAGACAAGGTGTTAAATATACTTTAAAACATGATACATATAATGTTTATTATTATTTTTTCTTTTCCATTTCCTGATTTCTCATCCTTTTCATCTTATGACTACCTATTTTCGTTTATTGAGTGGTGTCTAATAAAAGCTTACTTTCCCCAGGTACAGGCAGTGTGTGATACTATCTGATAACACAGAAAGCAAGGATTGTGTCTCCTCTAACTTAAAGTGCCTGTACCTAGGCCTTTGTGACCAACAGCCACCAGAAACCAGTGTAACCCAAGCATCTCTGATAGACAGACTCCGAGAGACCCATGATCAGTATTGTAAATTCTCTCCAACCATATCTTCTGAGCATGTCTCAGACTGAGAGCAGTATCAATGGTTTTCAAGTTTCCTCAGGTCTGCAACTTAAAACTCACTATTGGCATAAATAAGTTGATTTGGACATGACTTTTTATTGTTGGTATATTAGAAGAATATCAGTTTGAAAGGAGACTCAATGTTTTAATAGTAAGACCATGTCATAAGGAACTCAAGAGATTGGAAAATCAGAATGCATGTGTTTAAGTCCTGGCCAAAGCTTGGGCCAGACAAACTGGCTTTCCAATAACCTTATGGTTATATAAATGGTAAGTGAACCACTCAAATTTTTATCATAATTTCAGCATTAGCTATTGTCTATGAGTAACATATTTTTTTTCTATAAACTACAGATTGGTTTTAAGGAACATCCAGTTTTAAGCAATATTTAGTGACCCTTCTTCCTTCCTTTAATCAACTTGTTCTGCTGAACAAGGCATAGAATTGATAGCTGCTATTGATTGGATGGAGCATTACCTAATCTTCAGTAAATGTAGGAAGCTTTTCAGATTCAGAAAGGTGGCAAAAAATGTCTAGTAATGATGCTGCTGGGAATTCTAGCTCAATACTGTGGTCACTGTGTAACTAGAGGAGGTATTTTATTACGAGCCTGTTGGTTTTACTAAACATTTGAGCTGGTATAATTTGTGAAGTTTTAGGGAGTGTGTGTATAAGATTAGTACATATAGTGTATGTTTGCCTGTGTTTCACTCCTCTAAAATATTATCCGTAATTTTTAGTATTAATAATGTGTTCTCATTTTTGTATAATAGAAAGCTAGTATTGAAACTTAAAAAAAATACAGACAAGAAAGAGTATAACACCACAGACTAGGATGAAAATTGCATTAGGAATTCAATACAGAGGAAGAGTACATGAAATCATTGCTAAAACAGATATAAACGTGACCTTCACTGTGGTTCAGTAATTATCCTAGTCCACACTATGGTGTATGTATCATGAGTCTCCTTTTCTCTCTTTGTTTTCATTTTTATCTGGGTACTTCACTGGTGAGTAATTGCTAAAGGGAACCCATTATGCAAGGCGAGCGTACAGTTTGCAAGTGAATTTGCTTGTAGCTATTGCCACATTTGAACCTCACTAATGTATGTAAATTAAAACCTCTGGTATTTGGAATTGCTCCTGTTTGAAATAAAAACAGAATCTGATCATTACAATCTGCAAGCCAGGTATTATCACTGGACTAGTGAGCCGCTGATGATGAATTGTACCGAATAGCTTGTGGATAGAATATCTTATCTGAGCTCTCTGCCACACGGCACTGCATAAAGGAAGAATGATTCATCAAGCATGAGAGCTACTGGTTTATGAAATTCATTGCTCAAGGCAAGTGTATTTTTTTTTTAAATTCAAAAGACAAAGCAACTCACGAGGGTTATTTAGTAATCAGCATGAATCATTTCTAGGTATAAACCTTAGTGGAAAGGAATTAAAAATACATTTGCTGTACAGGAAGCTTTATTGCAAGGGGGGATATAATGTGAATGCTGCCCATCTCAGGCTTACTTTGACTATGTTTATCTGAATGCCACCTCATTCTCAAACATAAAAATTACATAATCCATTGTGATGGAATCACGAGTTGACTAAGACAGTGTCATATTCATCAGACACGTGCTTACATCATCTGGGATGCGTCTCCTGCAGCAGAGATTGCTTATTCAAAGGGACATGTAAAGAGGACAGGCACAATATAAAGTCATCTTTCTTTCATATTTACAATAAGAATGTTTCATTTCTTCTTGTGTATTGATGTCCCAAGGCAATGCTCCAAATGAAAAGATAATAACTTATGAAGAAGTGTCAAAAACTAATTAAGTTTTGTAAGTTGTTTTTCCCTCTCACAGGGTATATTTTTCATCACACTGTCCAGTCACATGCTGAGATTCTTGCTAAC
>NC_140483.1:100533090-100590590 GCF_964271855.1 Acomys minous | reverse complement strand
TTCTAATGACAAGAATTTATACCTAAGCATGACAGTGTGCATTTTCAAAGGTGGAACATCTAAATTTCAGTTACCTTGTTTTTTTTCCCCCCTCAGAGCTGAGGACCGAACCCAGGGCCACTGAGCTAAATCCCCAACCCCAAATCAAAATTTCAAATTGCTCTTCCTGACTCAGTAGAAAAATCAGTATCCTGAAAAAGGAGAAAGAAAGCATCATGTTCATTGGGTTATTCACACATTATGCCTTTTAAAAGTATCCCGAGACCTGAGCCTTGTCCTAACTCTGCCAAGGCACTCCATCTGCTTGGAAACTTCTCTCAGTGTGGTATAGTCACATGGAAGAGAGAAAGTCATTAATTATGTTTGTTGATTTGAGGTTACCTTTAAATATTTATTTATTTAGCCAGTCTGCTGGAAGGTTTAAAGTTGGATTAGGAAAGGTGAGAGGTCACAGGGAAATTCTACAGCTGTGTCTGCAGAGTACCATCAGTCCTGGAGGAGCAGAACTCTGGGAAGTGAAGTGTTGCCATGTCGTTCACAAGCTCAGTCAGATCGAAGCCTGGCTCAATAGCATTAAACTCGCCCCCATTTGAGAGATTTGTCTTACAAAACCCTGAAAACCGCTCTGAACATGCGTACATTGATTTTGTTGCTGGGATCTCCTGGGCTTTGATGAAAAGGCAGCCTCCACATGCAGGTGAAAGGGGTTTTTACCTCTTCAATATTAAAAAGAAGATTAAGGCTTTCTGTTTGCCTAAGACTGAACTCATCAGTGGCTACAAGGGTGAGAAAGGAGGCCTCATGCCTAGTGCTGCCTGGCTTTCCGTGGCGGAACAAGAAGTTAAAGAATTCCTTCTGTGACCTTCCACACAGTAGCTTACTGTGACTTCATCCTGCACAGTTAATGAAATGGCATTATAGCACATGACCAAATTTGTTTCCAATATTTTACAGATCACCGTGCCTGGATTTATTAAGGATCACTCACTTTAGTTATAAGATTGACAATGAAAATTTTACAATGGATAATGGAAAGAGAAGTATCTAAATGAAATCAGAGCAGAGCAGCCTATTTAGAACTCACTCAAAACGTGAACTGCTTTATATTTTAATATGAAACGTACGTGTATATTACATTTATTTCTGTTGAAGTAAAATAACAGAATTTTTATAAATATCAGGTTCTTCTGTTTCTCCTCTGTGAAACAAGAATTGTCATTTCAGTTCAGCAGATTGTATTTGGCATTCGTCTTTCATATTAATGACATGGACACTTTCTTTTTCTTAGCCAAGATTACATGCAACTTTATTTATTTATTTTTTAAGCACTAGGGGATTACAGTGGCCTCAGATAGTTTGCACACATCATTTCTCAGCAGGGAGTTCCAAAACAAAATGAATGCACTTCTTCTGCAAGACCAATTTCACACCCTGTAGCACTAATTCCTATAATTATTTGTGTCCATCTTAGACATGATTTGGGTAAAGTGATATGAAACCTATCTGAAATTATGGTGTCAATAAGCCTTTACAGGAGGAGAAAGAGCCAAATAAACTAGCCATGCTGTGAGATTCATATACTGCAAGATATCTGAAAATGTAACAAATTTATCTCAGAATCAAGTCTTATCAGCAATGTCTTTTGATGTATTGTAAAAAAAAAAATACAGTAATGATCCTGAAATAAATGGTAGTGAGGCAGATCGAGCTGATAAAGAGAATTTCAGAAATTAGATGACACCCGTGTTTACCATCCCTTACAGGAATCACGTCGTTTGCCTTTCAGGCATGTATTGCGCATGCATTGCCTGTACTTTCTCATGACTCACTCAGTATGGTTAATCATGGGAAAGCAGGACCTTTTCCCAATCCCCATTAAATTACATCTCACTCAAATGACATGGAGGATGATGCTTTATGAGACGAGATTTCTAGTTCCACACCATTTAATGTCTTATGCCGTTAAGATGATGAGGAGAGAATACAGGAGAAGGATGAGGCAGCTGGGTGAAATTCCTGTGACCTGGACAATATGTTGCAGGTAGAGAGATGCAAAGATTCACATGGAAATAAGCAACACTCCCCCAAAGCCTTAGATGAGGATGCCTGATGCAGCCAGTTTGGGTTATGTATAAAATGGGGCTAAGGATAGATGAAGAAAAATTTAAAAAAAAAAAACATTATTGGCAGGCAATGATGTAGACATTGGCAGACATTTTATGTAGAGTCCCCCAAACAGGTACTTTCAGGTAGTTCCATACTTTTGTTGTTTTGTTTTTTAATGGTATAATTAGCAGTTGGTAGCTTTTGAGTAAATGAAGGCACCCAACTTTTAATTTTCTCATGTGGATTCATAGCTTCAATATTAACATATTTTGTTTCTGTCTATAGTCAGCTCCCAGAGCTCTTAGAGTTGTTAAGGATCATTTACATACTGGGGTAAAAGCCAAATCCTTTTGCACTTTAAAAAAAAAAAAAAAAAAACTCTTGCCAGCCAATCCACAAAGATGCCTTTTCACCTCTTTGATGTGATAAGGAACTGTTAAATCAAAGTGATTCCCCTATTGGAGGCACCTTGGAACTGAATGGTGCTTAAGCCAATTGTTGGTGCTCCTGAGTGTTTAGTCAGGGAACACACATCTCTGTTGCAGATCATAGAGGCCATGGCAGGCATCCTGTGCCACTTGCTATCTCTTAATTAGGTATCATCCTCTGAGTTATAGATGAAGATCACACCAGCATGCACTTTTCAGTAAATATAATTGTCAGAATATATTCATCATTATGTTACGCCAATATCATGTGGCTATTATTTTGTCTGGGTGGGTGTACGTGGGGTGGGTATGTTTGCACACTTCTGGACTTTTGGCTCCTATGTATTCTTAAACATCCAAGTTTTCTTAAACATCCAAGACTCAAGGATGTAGCATAGTCAGTACAAATCCACACTATACTGGAAAAAAAATATTAAGAGTAATATTTACTATTAGGAAAAACATCTTTTTCTAGTCTTTGTTTGATAGCATGCTTTAGTAGAGATTAGCAGGCATAAAGGTGACTAAAACTAAGCTCCACATAAGCAGAATTTCATGAGACCTATTTGATAGTAAGTGGGCATGGACTTCGGTTTGGGATAGCTTCTTACTCAAGCCAGTGGCTCTGTACAGCAAAGAAAGTGGGGAAGCAAGCAATGAACTGTACAAGATGTGGGGCCATTATCATCTGCAAGCCCACAAGCAACACCTATGGTTTTTGATTCCTGAAAAGGAGGAATACTGCCACACGGGGAACAGTTGCAATCAGGGCTAGCTGACAGTGCTGTACAGATGCCCTTCCACAGGAAGATCACTCAGAGGTGCCTTTCTGAAACAGTATTAGAGACTGTTGTAAAGGCTCTACAGTCACATTTTTATTTGTTCGTTTGTATGTTCAGTAGCAATACACCGATTGCGTTAATGGGTACACAGTTACCACTATCAAGCTCATGGTTTTATCTTATTCATACATGTTTTAAATTAGTTCATTCATATTACTTAATAGTTTTATTTTTCAGTATGAGTTTTACCTTTCCTGAAAATTTTAATATAAAAAACATAATTAAATAGAACAGCTATAGCACATTTTCAAAACTGTAATATAGCCTTCTATGGAGTTCTTGTGACACTATTGAATAAGCATGGCCTTAAACACATATATCTAGTATTTACAATGGAAAATGTAATTATCGTCTTTAAAAATTCTATAAACTGTTCTTTCCTATCTGCCATTAATTATAATATAAACATCATATGAATGTTTGTCATCATGTTGGCCAGTAGAAGCCAGTAAAGCTTTTCTTTTCCCTAGCCATTTATTTAAAGATTTCACTTATTCACATCATTTCCAAACAAACCTTGTCTAAATGACTCGCCTTGGGCAGAGCCTCCTAAAAGGTCAGGTTTTTCTAGCAGGCACCTGGAAATCTGTGCCAACAGCCTTCCTTTCACAATAGCAAAAGGAGAAGAATGAAGAAACTGTAGGATGGACTTACCTTTTTCTGTATCTTTAAATTCTGCTCAAGTTTCTATGCCTGCTTTGTGTTGCTTTGCGCATTCCTACACCTTGCAGTATTGTACACTGCGAAGACCAAGTAAGCGAGTTAAAGGCTGATGACGCTAACGAATCCCAGCGCAAACGACTGAATCGATAGGAAACCAGCCACTGCTGTTTAAGTGTATCGATAAATGTACCTTTATTTTCTCTTGAATGGATAAGTGTCGCAGTTAAGAGTCCTATGGATCTCTTAATTGAAAGTTAATTTTAAATCAATAAAGTGAGTCATTTAAATATTGATTGCCCCTTTCTACACGAATTGTTAGCTGATTTTTTTTTTGCAACAACTTTGTTTAAATGCAATCAATAGCCCACAATCAGTATGTTCTATAAAAAATTGACAGATGTTCCCAAAATGCCTGCTAGGCATATTCTTATCTGTTTACATATGCAGTAAAGATATTTCAGTCTTTCCACATGTATCCAGAGGCCCAAGGAAATTTCTCTTTCCCTCCCCTCTGCTAAAACTGTTAATTTTTTCTCTTATATTTGGCATCTTAAGGTGTGTAATGTACCTTAATATTTCATTAATAACTCCAAAGGTTTGAAATGAAGAAAAAACCTGTTTATCTTACTTATATCACTGAAACATCTCTGAGATCACAATTTGAACAAGAAATCGGTGCGATACACCATCAAAATGTAAAACCATTAAATGATACGGCCTTTGGAACTCTTCTTCCGTGATGCCGTAGCACAATTGCAGGAATTGCAAGGGTCCTCTAACAAAGCATTCTTTTCTCTGTGCGTTCATTTATCAAGTATAAGGTTAGCTGGTGATTTTCATTCGCACGCAGCTTCCCTTAGATATCATCCCTGTAGCATAAAAGCAAACAATGATGCTTTCCTCTCTTCCAATTTAACAAAAGGAGAAGCCATGTTAAAGGAATACAAATTGTGTCATGCGAAGATTCCTCTTCATTAACTTAATAAGGTAAACTAGGGTTCTCGCAGCTTTCAGCACACTGGAAAATAGGTATGTTCTACTCATGGCTTTCTATGAACCAGTCAGTATTTTTCAGAGAAACATTCTGAAGGCAATACAGGGCTGTGATCAGTATGGGTGAGTTTTGAATAGGACCTGCCAATAACTCTAATATATTTGTGAGGATTCCCAATCAAAGGTACAAAGCTTTGATTGTTCTCCCCTTTCTGAAATGAAGTATCATTAACTGGGATCAAATTAATAATTAAAATTGCCATGTATAAATGTTAGGGTTTTCTAGTTACTCTCTTTGCATGCTTAGTTATGATACTTACTACGAAATAACCCAAAGCTAGCTTACAGCCTTGTATCCATGCTCATTTGGCCAAAAGGTTAACAATATCACGTAACTTAATATTTCTGTCTGAAATTTTATTTTTTAAAAAAACTACTCTTGTCATTAAGCTAGCAATACAACAATAATATTGATACCGGCAGTTGTTCCTTCTTTTCTTCCTGTTGTGAAGATTAAAACATATTTAAGTAACTAAAGCTAATTCTTTGAAACTTACCCAGTGGGCCTAAGGTGCCTCACTCTGCTACTATAACACCTTGCTCTTTGCATAAACTGAAAATTCAGTCCTCTTTCATCTTCCATTGTTGTACTGTTAAAGCCACTTTTCAGCCCCCACTCCATTCCTTTTCCAGTGCCAGAAAAGCTCTATCAAAAGCGAAGCTTTCATAGAAATGGTGGGCTATCATTATTCATATGCATACGAGCCTGGCCTGGGAAGATGCTGCGCCTAGGATCAGCCTTCCAATGTGACTGATAGATCTTATTTGTCTGATAGAGCTGGCCGGGGAAATAGAGCTACAGCTGGTTACTTCATTAGGTCCTCTCATTGATTGAACCCTGCTGAAGTGATGCAGCAGGCTCCTCAGATAACTGCTGGTAATAGAACAAAATGAATTCTTATCACAGAGATTGGAAAGGCCATTACCCCTGGCCTCCAATGCTTTCCAGAGGTCACAGACAGGAAGCCAAGCAGTGACTGGGAAAACTGTTTTCTGTCTAACTACAGGTCACGTTAGAAGGGTGTGTATGTGTGTGTGTGTGTGTGTGTGTGTGTGACTTTTTTTTTTACCCTTCGGCTTCTGTATGGGTAGAATGGCTACACTGGCAGATGTTAATAACATGCTGTAAATAAACATTAGAAGCAGGAGAAGAACACATGAGAAAGCACCAGAATTTATTTTAATAAATATTTAATAGAAGAACAATTGTTCCTGGGGGAACTTACAGCTGGTTCTGCTGTAGTTTTAAAACCAATACTTTATTTTTTTTTTCTTTCCGATATATTCATATATCGGACAGGAAAAAGTACACAAATGTACTCTTTAAAGGAAATGTAATATGAAGCAATGAAAAAAATGTTTTCTTCCTTTGTTTCTGCACTTCAGGGTTGCCAGTGGGAGCTACTTTGCTTCCTTTCCCTTTGAGGAAGCCACCGCCATGTGGGAATGAGCAAGTGTAACGTGCTGCGTGCCTTTCACCTGGCTGAAAGGCGCATAGATCTAGAGCACAGTCTATAATTTACATTTAATGCAACCTTCCAATTGACCAGGAGCCCACAACCTAAGCCCTCATCTCACAGCTGAAGACTTTCTCACATTTGTCAGGCCTGTGCCACTCTGGGATCAGCCAAAAGGACTCATTCATTTAAAACCTGAGCAATACATGGCAGGTTTTTTTTCTGCCTCTCTGGGAAGTCTGTCGAAGCTGCTGCTGAGGTGTTTTATGCATCCAGCCAGGACTAGTAAACTTTGGTGCATTAAGAGAGCTTACCGAAGACAGCAGATCATAGAAAGATGCGGCCATTCTCTCTGCATTGCATGCCTCTATGTGTGTGTGTGTGCATAAGGGATGGTGTGCAAAAGACTATTTTTAACAATATGTTGGTGGCTTCTAAACTTACAATGGTGTCTGTGGTTATGTGGTGTTCTCTGTTGGAGCCAGTCTTCCACTAGGAGTTAGTTTATTTAAATGTAATTGAGTCCTGTGGATGGAAAAAAAAAAAAACCCAACCGATTTTATGTCCTTGGAGCCCCACCCAGACATTTGGTTTGGCCTTCGATGTATAAATAATAACAAGAAGGTGTATGCTGTCACTGCCCTCCTTCAAACACCAGAAGTGGTTTGGCAGGAAGAAAAGCAGTCCAAATTACTCTGGATAAACATAGAGTCAGATGGCTCTAAGCATAAAGTTATGCATATGTATATGTTCATATGCAGTGATCAAACCCCAATAAATCCCAGGAATGCACATATCTCAACTGCACTAGGGTTACAGAAGGGCTTAATTTTGTAAGGTCTTTATTTTAGCATGAATTTATCTTTAATTGAGCCAAGTATTGAGGGGACCAGGCTTAAAATTGCAGTAAGCAAACCATATCTGGAGTATTGATTCCTGAATTAAAAGTGAAATTCTGAAGTGGGTTTGAAGATTATTTTTTGACATAAAAATTTTTTAATGTGTTTTCTGAACAAGTTAATAAATATACTTTCAATACCTAATTGGGTATATGCTTTCCCTTATGGTAGTCATCAAGGCTTTCCCGCTCTCTTGCAGAAGTTTTAGGGAGCACCACGGAGGCCTGTGATTTCAGCCTGTGGTATGACCTTTACTCCTGTAGAATCAACTTGTGTCCTTTCTTTCATTGCCACAGGACCCTGAGATGAGTAAAACTTTTCTAATAGGGAACAGACATTGTTTTTTTTTTGTTGGATTAAAGACCAAGAATGCTTAACAATGTTAAACTTTCAACAATAAATAGCGTGAACTATTCTTAAGAGAAATTCAAGATTCAAAGTATTTTTTGAAAGAAAGTATTGATATTTTTACTGGGTACATACGTGGACTACAGTAGTCATCTTTGTTACTCCTGCACCCTCAACATTCTATAGTATTTTAAACACTTCTACTATTAACTTGAAAGAATTAGAGAGGGAGGGGAACTTTTTAGGTTTCATGGATTGTAAAAGAATCAGTGTCTGCCTTCATCCCACTAATTTCTATTATGAAATGACACAAACTATGTAGTAGTATATATTTTATATTTTTACTTACATAGTCATCAAATAGAGCCATTGATCATAGAATCGGTGGAGTTTTACTAACTTTTTTCCATATAAATATGTTATGAAGAATTTTTAAGAAAATATATCACCAGGCATTTAAAAATTTATGTTTAAAGCTGACCCTTGACTTTTTCTCAGAATATTTAAACTTTTCAGTAATCTTATGAAAGTAAAAAATAAAAATTTTCATGTATCTTTGATATTTTGAAGCTCACTTTAAATTAATTTTAAGTTTATGTTTTATTCTGTTTTTAATATCACCAATGTTTTCCAAATACCTCCTTTTTCCTGCATTGAAGCCTCAAACATTTCTTGTTGTACTTGAATCTTTTCCTGCACAATATTTTATTTCATAGTCTTTTAAAAAAATTTACATTTGCATTTATATTATCACACACATCTGCAATAAACTACCTACCTACAGCAAGAAGAACCATGAAATAATCAGGATATATATATATTTCATATTCATAGTGTTTTGGCTATTTGTATTTGGCAGCCTTGAAGAATTTACAGGAAAAAGAAACTTAAATATTTTGATGGACCCAAAATATGATCATCTTTCATTGTTCTCCTGTTTTCTTAAGTATTTTAGTAATAAATCATGTGACTCAACTGGACAACAAAAGGTTATCTGGAATTCAACTTTAAGGACTCAGTTGGGAGAGGAAAATCATTTCCTCTCCTTGAGTTTGGTTTTCACATCAAAACATTTCCCCCATTTTGTAGAGTACATGCACGGTTTTATGAAGTTGATTTGCATACCGGGATTTTATGCCTTTCTGAAAGTATTGTTTGTCTAGAGTCAGATTCTTAAGGCTATGCAGATAGCACTACCCAAAGTATGGGGACACTGGATGCTCTTCCAACCAGGGACGTGCTCTAGGGAGGGTGTGCTTGTTGGGTAGTTAGTCTCTCCATGTGCAATCAACATCAGGATCTTGTTATGTGTTTTCAGAGACCCATTAGCACCTCTGGGTCCTTGAGTAACATTTCTTGGCAATATTTAAGCACATGGTCCTGAAACCTTTGTTTATTTCTGTTTCTGAATATCAGTTACTTAGTTTTAGCTTTTAATCCTGTAGGGACAAATGCCTCATTTTTAAAAGAGAGAAACTCTGTTTTTATGTTCATTCTTATGATCTGTGAATTGTCTCACATAGCTGTAGCCATGTGATTGACAATAACCTTCACTGTGATGTTCCTCTAACACTGTCTTCAGTTGTTATTTTAAAACAGACAAAAAGAAGTCTTAAAAATTATGAACTCCAAGTCAGTTTTCTGGTTAAAAAAATGAATGTTTTATGTTCATAAAAAGGAATTCAGATTAGTCTTTTTAAACTTATACATCTACAAAATGTTACTGCTTGCCTGGTATCTGTAGGTACAAGAATTCTATACTGTCTTTTAATTATTTGCAGAATTATTTATATGTGCTTGTTTAAAGAAAAGGGTAGTGTCTACAGCATCCATTAATAATCAATATTTCTTAATAAAGAAAGCTATTCTGTAAGCACACTTAGAAAAGTGTTTACAACTAAGTGAATAAAGATGGAAGCATTTCTCTTGGCAATCCTGTCTTTAAAGCTCTCTTGAAACCCCACTCTGTACAGCTGGCCACAAACCCACAGGGAAGCAGTACCATTCCTGCATCCCAGTGCTCTACACAAAATCCTTCCTCAACTCTGAGCTGACAATTTTGGCACTTCCAGGAACATTGTACTTTAGAAGTAATCTGTTTGTAAATGAACAGTAGTTTCAGTGTCACCTTTGTACATCTCTGCTTCTGAGTATTCCACCAAAATAAACGCAGGTTAGTGACTTTGAAACATCAACAACAGAAGAAGGTAAAAAGGATGTCAGAAATACTTGCCAACTCTTTTTTTCCCCCCTCTAGAAGAAAAAATACAGAAGTAATCATTTGAATAATATAAAATTGAATTTTAAAAAATAGAAGATAAATTCCTCACCAACTGATTGAACAGAGAGTGTTTAGATCATGGGGAGCATACGAAAGAGTACGTGGAATATATAAAGTAGTGAGGCTTGCACAAATGTAAAGGACCAGAAGATTGAGTGTGACAAAAAGTGTACACATGGAGGATTGAGAATGTAAGCTTACATTCTTAGTCTGCTTATGCTGTTGTCATAAAATACCACAACCAGAGTAGCTTATCAACAACAGAATTTTCTGACCGCTGTGGAAGCTTGGAAGTCCACATTCAAGTGAAGGCCCCGGGAGTTTTATTATTTAGTGACAGTCAACTTCTTCATACTTGATGTTGTCCTTCAGTTTTCTTACATGGGGAAAAAAAGACTAGCTACATCTCCGGATACCCTTTCAATATAATTTTATTACATTTATTATTTAGTGGTGTCAGTGTATATGCATATATGCATGTGTCACTAGCATGTTCTGTGCTCTTGTGCCATAGCCTGTGTATGAGGACAACTTGAGATCTCTCTCTCTCTCTCTCTCTCTCTCTCCCATGTGGTTCTCAGGTTTGATAGCAGGCATCTTTCCATGCTGAGCCCTCTCAGTGACCCATCTGGATTCTTTTTTAGCATGCTCAGTCCCTCCTCTTAATACTATTCCTTTGCACGTGTAGAGACATATGAACTTTCATTCCATTAGTGGTCACAGATAACCACTGAAGTGAAGGTAAATTGTCCAATCTTATGAAGATTTGTGCTTAGGCTTGTAGCAAGTATTTCTAAGTTGCCAAAAACCTTTCAGGTGTTCAGATATGAGAAAAGTTAAAAGGATCCTTAAAATACATCAAGATTTTATCTTTGCATCCAAGGAGAAAAGGGCTCCCATCAATTTCATGAGCCACAGTAACCAAGATAATTGATAGTACCAAAGCTAATCAACATCTGATTCCCAATTCAGTACCAGCTTTAATTTTTTGTCAAATTGTTGAACTGAAGTGTTTTTTTATATAATTACTTTCTTGTCAGATCAAACATTATAAAACATTTCTCCTAGGCAAAACTATGTAGACATAATGGTAGACAATAAGATGAAAATCATATGCATCCTGCCTTCTTCCACAGAGTTAACTATTCTCAGCTCTTTTGCCTCCCAAAGATTTGGTTCCTATCACTAACGTATCATCTTGCCTCATAATAATAACTGATTCTTTTGTCTTCTCAGCTTAAAAGTTTTGAAGACACAAGATCATTTTCACTTCAGTGCCTCCTATTCAAATATGGCCCTTTTCATCTAGAAGGCTCTTAGGAAATGGTCACTGATCTAGATGTCTTTTCTTCTATAAATTAAAATGATGTGCCTGGGCAATGTTATTTCTAGACATTAAAGCATTTTGCTACTGTTACATGTACACCTTTATAGTAGGATGTAAAAAAAAAAGTTGGATAAATAGTCAAATAAAGGAATTAGAGGCAAATTAGGATATACTAGAAAATGGTATACCAAGTTCAGTTGAAGGTAAATGAAACAGCAGGAGCCCAAATAGTGCAGAACAGTATAATATTGTAGCTCTCCAGAGCTTAGTAGGAAATGTTTTAGTTGTAAGGGCTATAAAATCATCTTTTGTCATCAGCCTGTTATCTTAAAAGAAACTGGGACAGAGGGGAGGACATTCTATTGGGACTCTAGATGAGAGAAGCATGGGAGAATAGCAAAGTAGAAGGATCCAGAGGGTCCTAGAAGCCTACAAGTAGAACATTATGATAGGCAGATTTGGGCCCAGGGGTCCCGCTCAAGCTAAGGCACCAGCCAAGGACAATACAGGCAGTAAACCTTAAGCCCCTACCCAGATCTAGCCAATGGACAGAACACTCTCCACAGTTGAGTGGAGAGTGGGATATGACTTTCTCACGTACTCTGGTGCCTCACATTTCACTATGTCCCCTGGAGGGGGAGACCTGGTGGCACTCAGAGGAAGGACAGCAGGTTACCAAGAAGAGACTTGATACCCTATGAGCATATACAAGGGGCGGAAATCCCCCTCATTCACAGTCATAGGGGAGGGGAGTAAGGGGAAAATGGGAGGGAGGGAAGAATGGGAGGTTACAAGGGATGGGATAACCATTGAGATGTAACAAGAATAAATTAATAAAAATACATAAATAAATATTTTTAAAAAGAATGTATTTAGGAGAAAAAGAGAAGAAAACAAACTGAAAGTGCATTCCTGAAGTTTTCTCTTAAGTTTTATTTTTTTTCCCCTCTGAGTCTGGTTCAAAGCAGTCTTTTCACAGTTACTCTATTTTCCATTTATAGGAATGATATTGACTATTAGAAGATGCTTTCGTGTATAAATTATCATAGCTCATAAAATTAAAAGTCAAGTTGACAGTGTGTTTCAGCACTCAGCCACATCTTCCTTGGCCATGATTCTCAAGGGCAGTGTGGGTGGAAATTTTATTGCCATTCTGAAATAATTATATACTCTCATTTCATCCTCTAGAGCTTTTGTTTCAAGTAAAAAATGTTCTAGGAGTCAAAGAATTAAAGGCATACCTCTTTCCTACTCACAAGGAGTCACAATAAGAAACAAGGGAAAGGAAAATGTATCTTGGTAATTCAGTTGTAAATGTGACTATATGTGTGTAAGATTTTAAGGAGGAAGAACGGCTGAGGATGCTGTCGTGTTACTTTAAAGTACCAGTCTCTTTCTGTAGCCTATTCCAATAAGACTGCAGCCAGTCACACCCTTGGAAAGAATCTATAATACTTTCATCTGTGGCAAATCCTTCGTAAATAGACTGGAATCAGAATTAGAGTGAATTAACCAAATGATCCTGTTTTATTAAACTCTGTGCTATTATTCTATAATCATCAATTATTGAAAAACATCTGTTTGATTAGTAGACTGAGCTGCTAGTAAAGCATAGGTTCTCCAGTAGAGACAGAAAAGTGTCCACTGTCCTCAAGGGGATGAGATGCTTCCAAGAGGACAGAATTAATGTACTTTGCCCACACACACACACACACACACACACACACACACACACACTGGTTAAATGACAGCAATTCAAGAGACTTTGCATTCGGGTATGGGTACAGGAGCATAAGGGTTGTAGATTTTGGTGGCTGATAGAAATGTGATAATATAAACAATGAATAAAGAAGAAAAGGAGTTTTATTTCTTTCATAGTTTGTCTACATGTTAGTTATATTATTTAAAAAATTTTACTGTGGTTTTAGAATTGAGAGGGGGTAGTCATATGGTTCAGATTTAAAGATGAAAGGAAATTAATAAGATTGTGTGTGAAGAAACTAAAAATTACAAGAGCAATCAAAATTAATCACTGTAGTCAAAAAAAGATAGTTTGGGCTATGGAAAACTTGAAAATTCAAACAAAAAGGTTCAAATTTTATGGCAGAGAAAAAGGAATACCCAAGTTTGGGTGGTAAGATTGACATCTCTGAGATGGTTTTCTAGAAGGCTTGAGCAGGTCCCAGAAGCAATGGGCCCAGTATTGAAAAGGCTTGGTGGCAATGAGCTCATTTAAGACCAGTTGCACAGAGAACTAAAAACCTAGTAATAAAACATGCATTAGAAATGAATCCAGAGGTTGAGCAGGTGCTGAATGGGAGCAAAGGACGAGGCAGGGACTCCACTGACAGTGGGAAACATGTTGACTATAAGCAATGGGTCTACATGTGAGGAAGTATTTTGCCTCTTTTATGTATAGTGTTTAGAACAATCATTGGAAGAGGTAGAGACAATATGCTCATGAAGGTTTTTCTTCAGCCAGAATTTACTTTTAAAAAAAAAAGATTTATTTATTATGTATACAGTATTCTGATTGCATGTGCGCCTGCAGGCCAGAAGAGGGCACCAGATCTCATTATAGATGGTTGTCAGCCACCATGTGGTTGCTGGGAATTGAACTCAGGACCTCTGGAAGAGCAGACAGTGCTCTTAGCCTCTGAGCCATCTCTCCAGCCTTCAGAATTTACTTTTTTTAATGGCATTTAGAGCTTATATGTACTTGAACCTATCTATGTCACTGACGATGAATAAATATAGAGGAATTGTGCTATTGAATATGGAGCACTATGTCATTTTCACATCTTTCTAACTAAAGGACCCATCAAATGGAGGTATATACAAACCATTCCATTATGCTTCCACCACAAATCCCCAGAGTGCCTTATCTGTAGTCAAGAAGGAAGACAGAATGAGGCAACACCAGCTTGGGAACACAGTGGTGATGCTTTCAGAGGCATCATGGGAGAAGTGGAGGAACAGAGCTCAAACAAATAAAGATACATTCCACCATATTGCCTTTGGTCTCATCCTCTGGCATTCTGATTGGTGATATTATTACTTCTTGACAGCCCACAGTGTTTCTTCAAAAGCACATGGAGCTCAGCAAATTTGTGACATTTGCCAACAAGTTGAGGGCTATTTTCCTTTCTCTGCAAAGAGAGTTCAAAAATATCCGATAAAATGAAGTTGTCTGTAAGGATCAGAATAAGTGAAGCAAAACATTTAGAAAAGTTACAGAAACATTTGCCTATAAAAGAGATGATTACTCCCATGTACTGTATTTTATTTCATTAAATACGTTTTCTATCTTCCCATTCTTATCATTAATTATGTTGTTGTTAAGCTATTTCAAGGTGAGTCTGTATTGGCTCAAATAATTTACCACATTAGAAATGGTTTTATTTATACTTTCTACAGGTGATATACCAAGGAAAATATTATTTTCAGACTTTGGAGCTTTTTGGGTTTTTTTTGGGGGGGGTGTGTTTTGTTTTTTACACATATCTCCTTATTTTCTGAAACATGGTTTTTATTTTCTTGAGAACTCCATTTCTGAACTTTTCTTTGCTTTTTACCGCTTTTGGCTTTTGAATTCTGGTCATAGATTTATGAGGCAAACTTACTAGTGCCCAATTTCTCCTTAATATTTGTAGTTTCAAATTTATAAATTCTTTTTATCCTTTGAAAAATTATGTTTAATTAGTCATAAGATATTCATGGTGATTTCAGCACAGATATGACATCTCCCCCTTCCCCTCTCCCTTTCTTCTCTAGCCCTCCCCCCCCTTCCTTCTCTGGTCCTTTGTTTTCCCATTCTTTCTCAGGCATTTTCACAGCTTTCTGCTTATCTGGGGTAGGGAGAGAAGGCAGACAGTGAGGAGAATGCATTTACTACAGACAGTTAAAAATGAGAAATACCGTGATAAAGATTACTAAAATTGGTAAGGTTTTTAAATATTTTTCCAGAAGGCTGCCAGTTCTCCTTATTGAGAACAATAAAGCACTTCTTTGTGCCAAGATGAACTTCTCTAAGGGCCAGTGTATATGATGCACAGGAGGGCACCAGAGGCTCTATTCCAGGCTTTACTCTCTAGACTAGCTGCAGTCTTATTACAAAGGTTTACACGGTGTTTATATATGTCTTTTCTCTCTATTTGCACATATACCTCCCCTGACTCTTGCCTGTGTGATATGTTTACTTGAATATGTAAATAGAATATTGACACCCCAAACACTCTGAACTATGCTTCTAAGCCTCCTCTGTTCTCCCTAGTCACTCCACCTGTGTTCTTCTGCAAAGTCATAAGTGGCATCTTCATTCTTCTTTCCTAGGCCACAGATGTTAGGATTCATCGTTGATTCCTCTCATTCCCTCTCTGCCCTCATCCGATCACTGGTGTGTGCTATTGACTTCTCCTTTATAAGATTCACGGCTCCTTTCCTGCACTGCCTCTGTTTATCATCATCTTTATGTTATCATCGGTCTTCCTATTCTTAACTTATTTTGAGAATTTCATATATGAGTATTGTATCTCCATTTTACACACACACACACACACACACACACCCACACACACACACAATGTTAATTTAGTGTTGCTCATATGTGTTTACTGCTGATCTCTTAGAATTATATGATATATCAAGGACGTTAACCCTGGAGAAGACTGATTCTTCCTCCTTCAGCGGCCATTAATTACACATAGCTCTTCATCCAGGGGGAGGGGCCTTGTGAGATTTCTCATTTCACGTTGGAATCTAAACTGGTGGTGTCATTTTCCAGAACATGTTAGGCAACTGTATTGCTGAGATTTCCTAGTGAGGCTTCCCTATCATATAGAGAAGACACCATATCACAGCTGACTTCCACTCTTGGTCCTCAGGCTCTTACAACCCCGCCCCCTCTTCTGTGATGTTCCCTGAATCTTGGGTGTAGTTATTCTCAAAGTTTCATTAGTTTTGGCTTCCTATAGTGGTCTCTGTTAACTAAAAAAGGAAGCTTCCATGATGAGGGGCAAGAACTATATTTACCTGCAATATTGTATTTGTGACTTAAACTTCGGGAAGAGTTCTTCTCCTTTGGCCAAAGGTTAGCCATGTTTTCTAGAGTCCTGTGTTTACCTCTTTGTTCTCTGTCAGCATCTTTCAGTGCCCTCTCTCTTTATCTTCTAATGCCACTTACTTTTTTTCTTTTAGAGTATTAACCATCTAGGTTTTTTTTTTTTTTACCAACTTATTTACGTATGTAGTATACAATGTTCTGCCTGCAAGTGTGCCTGCCTTCCAGAAGAAGGCACCGATCTAATTCTAGATGGCTGTGATCCCCCATGTGGTTGCTGGGAATTGAACTCAGGACTTCTGGAAGAGCAAACAGTGCTCTTAACCTCTGAGCCATCTCTCCAGCCCTAACCGTCTGTTGTTATCTGGCACAATGTATTATTTTTTCCTCAGTTTTGTCATTTATTCATAAACATAATTTACTAGCGCTTCCAAATAGCTTTAACTGAGACCTATCTTCCACAATTTATTTCTGTCTACTGATATTTACTAAACATCTCTGTTAATATTCCTATGCATGCACCCAACAACCTCATCATCTCTTTTATTCCAGTCTTGAGTGTCCTTACTTCCCTATCCTCTCCAGTAAAATCAGTCTTTATCCTTTCTCCATAATCTCTTCCGGAAACTGGTAGATTGAAAAAAAAAATAGTAGAAATTCTAGTGTTATTTGTTTATTACTAAACTTTTGCTTGTAACTTTCACTTTCAAATAGCACCCCAAAAATGAAAACATGATTGCAGTGACCTTGTTTAAAATCATATGTTCCCAAGATCCAGGAACCTCTTGCCAACATATACTCTCAGACAAGAGAGAAATAAATTGGCTGTTTTTCAGAAACAATTTCTTTTCCTACTGCTAACATAGTCCAAAGAAAGCAATGTGCCAGGTCTCATCAATCTGGTTGCTCACTAAGAAATGAATGATGGAGTGACTAATTAGGTAAATATTTCATGGATATTCCTGTGTTGACTCAAACATTCACAGCATGTACAAATATTACATTTTTCATGCTTGTGAAGTCTTTCTTATCTTCTTCCTCATAAGCCACACTACCCTTTCCTCTCCAGATTTATCTTCTGGCTTCACAAATGCTGCATAATTAAAAAATAGTCAACCATTATTAATATGGTGATATGAGGAAAGTTCTAAATTATGAAAAATATGTGATCTAGGTAGCTTTTCTGAATCTTGTACTAATAAAACATTAACAATTTTAATGTTGAAAACACAAAATTTCTCTATTTCATCTGAAGATTTTCTTTTATGCCTCTATGTAAGTTTCAAGATAGAAAACCCATAAGTACCAATGAATTCTATGTCCATATTAATCTGTTTTAGCTTTATGTATTTAGAAAGACTATACATAAATGTTGTTTGTTTTGCTTGATTACCATGAAATGGTAAAAAAAATTGTAACTTAATTTCATTCTTAAAAAGTCAGTGTATACTATCAAGAGAGGAAATATTATTTCCTTCTTAAAGATAAGAAATGAGTTTTTCCCACTAAATAAAAAAGACTACTTTCATTATAAAATGTAAAACATGCATAAAATCTAAAAAAAAAAAACCTTTCAAATGTGTAATTTAAAATATCAGTGCAGCCTGATAGTGATGGTGCACGCCTTTAATCCCAGCACTCTGGAGGCAGAGGTAGGTGTATTGCTGTGAGTTCAAAGCCAGCCTGGTCTACAAAGAAAATCCAGGACAGCCAAGGCTACACAGAGAAACCTTGTGTTGAAAAAAAAAGATGTTTAAATATCAGTGCATAGTTTTGCTAATAACTGCTATTTCCAAAATAGTCAATAAGTAATAATAGCCAGCTGTGGGACACTTTATTCATTCTATCACTTGGGTGGCAGAAGCTAAAGCTAGACTAGTCTACATAGTAAGTTCCAGGCTAGCCATTTATACAAAATGAAACCATTTCTCAAATTAACAAGCAAATGATTAAAAGACTAATAGTGGTGTTTTAAAGAAAAGCTTAAAGCACCTATGTATGTGAACAAATACAATATAACCAGTAGTTGTAATCCAAAAAGGCTTAGCACCATATTTATGTACATTGTAAACATATTTTTTGATTGTTTAGAGTCCTGTATTCTGCAGGCTAGATCAGGGCTACCAGAATACCACGGCGAGCACAAACACTGCGTCTCCAGTACTTCTTCGTTCAGCACTCCTCGGCTTGACTCCCCACTACCATCTTTAAAGTTCAGTGTCCTGTAGAAAATGTTAGTGGCTAATTTTGGTATCTGACAGTTTCATCAGGTCAATAATACCCTTGCTAAGCCCTTTCCTGTTCTTACCAATCCTCTCCTGCAGTCCGATCGCTTTCGCAGGTTCATGACTTTTGGTTTGGTTTTGGGACCCGTGAAGTTAATCAAGGAAATCGGTGTAGTCACTGGACTAGAAGTGCCGATGCTGCCTGGCTGGCTCAGCAGGGAGGGATAAGACCCCTGTGTCTCTCCTCGATCCATGGCTGACAGTTAGTGGCCTATCCTTACACAGACCCAGTGCAGGAATCCAGAACTTCTGAGTCCATGTTTACAACAGCTGTACCATGCCATAAGGACATTTGGAGCAGCCCTTCCCCCCTTGCTCCTGGATTTTACATTCTTTCCTTCCCCTCTTCCACAATGTCCCATGAATCTTTGAGAGGATGGTAGAAAATATAAATGTTTGTTTAGGAATGAGCATTTATCCACCACTTATTCCCAGAGACTTGCCTAGCGATGTGTTTCTGCATTCCGCATCATTCACTTGAAGGCGAGATTCCTCTGACTGAGACTTAGAGTAATGTTTTGGTGTAAACAACCAGAAGTCAGCTTGACACTATTTCAATTTAGCTAAACAATAACATTCAGTTCCCAGCTGGGCCTGTGCTCTCCCCTGCCATAGTTTTTTTTTTTTTTTAGCAGATTTATAATAACAGACATGATTCTTGAATGTCAATGAGAAGAACTAATTTGGTCAGCGTCAAATAGAGAGAACACAACGGGGATGGCATTTACATCTAAGTGTATTTTGTTCTTAGAGTCACAAGATTTTCTCTCATCACAAACATATTCATAGGAGTAGTCAAGTCAATATTCTCTTAATGAAATACTTGTCTGATCAGCATAGCCTTCTTGGAACCAGGTTACTTTAGCAGACATAGACAGTTTTATGCCTTTGACACACGACCTTTGCTTGTTCATATGTTTAAAGCAAATAGAATTAATCTGAGCACGGTAAAAAAAAAAAAAAAGTGACCGTCACTTCAACACCAGGGACACATCCTCTGACTCTCCACAGCATGCATGACAACCTCATGGGTGCTTGTTCCGAAGAATAATGCTGAAAAAGCTCATTGAATATGACTGAAATAAAATCTTGGTGATTAAAGATTAAAGAGGGCAGAAAACACACTTAAAATGATGTAAAGCAGGGTCTGGAGAGCTTGCTCACTAGTTAAGGGTACTGCTCCTGCACAGATTAAGGTTCTATTCCCATCCCCAACATTGGGTGGCTCACAACTGCCTGTTACTCCATCTCCAGGAGGCTTGGATGCTCCAGGCCTCAGTGATCGCCCCTCAACAATAATAAAACCAACTCTACGTTTGTATTCATGTGTGAGCACTGCAGACTCAGAATGAAGTACCTATCACTAAAGAGGCCTTTGAGATTAAAATGACAGAGGCACTATCAAAGACACTACCAAAGTACAAATAAATATCTTAGCTGAAGAAATGACATGTCCCTCGGGGTAAGTGACACCTTTAGAAGGAGCCTTCTAAGGCATTTAAAAATACAGTGATATTTTCAATTAAGAAAATAAGAATTCAACAAGATGACCATTTGTTGTCTCTTGCTTACGTCATTTTAGAAGGCTTTTCATCTAGTATGCAGGTGTTGATAAAACATGGTGGCTATGGGACAGTAAATCAATGCTTTTATGCATTAAAGCTTAACTATGAGGAAACATGGATGTACTTTCAAGATATTAAGCTAAGTGAAATAAGCCAATCACAAAAAAAAAAAAAGATAAATATTGTCTGGGTCTAAGTATATGAGATATCAAACAAAGTATGATTTGTAAGACCATACAGAGAGGTGTTGACGGTAATAGAATGGGAGGAAGGAGGGCCAAGTTGCCACCAACCACAGAGCATAAAGTCTCTGTTAAGCAATCTGAGTATGTTCTAGAGACATACTGTATAGTATAGCCTCGTGTCTAGAGTCATCCATGCTGTCTTGTACATATGAACATATAAGAGGGTGAACCTACTCTGGAGCACTGTTACAATCATAAAGCTAGCTACAAGTCATAAGAAAAAAGGTGACATAAGAGTCTATTGCTGGACATGAACAATGACCCTTGCTGGGTAGATGAGGTTTCAGTTTTTGCATGTGAAATATTTCCTTTGTTGATGAGCAGTCATCAAAGGCAGCAAGAGGAGCTGTGGAGCGCAAAGTGCTTTGTACACCACAGACATCACAACGAATCCCGTAAAGCCTGAAATGTAAGTAGCAAGGCAAAAATGCGACGAGTATAACATGACGCTTAAATCATAACCGTGGCCATGTGACCTTCTAACTTCTAAGCAATCAAGAATGAAAAAGAATCTCACATGGAGAACCAGGAACTAGAAAACTTAAGAGAAACCACCCCAGATAGAGCACTTTAAAACACAAGACATTAAGAAGTTATCTGAGAAATTTTAAAAACTAATTTATACCAAGAATTTAGTAAATTTCTTTGAAGCTGAAGTAGATATGACTCAGGAAGTGAAAGTGATTACATATTCCTGGTCGAGGAATACCTGAGAGACACTGTCCCCTTACAGTATGAACTTGTTTCTGGGTAAAATAAAAGATGGCAGAGTGAAGCAGCTTTAGGTTTTTTTTCTGAGAAAACAAACAAACAACAACAAAACCCAAATCTGAGCCCATTCAGGTAATTGGCCCAGGGCTACCCAGCACCCTGCAGCCTTAATTCAGGAGAATGCCCTGTAGGTCAGCAAAGATGGGGTTGCTTAGTTACCCAGACCCCTGTGGTGGCAGCTCAGTTGCTAGGCTTTTTAGTAGAGCACTCTGTGTGTGTGGCAGGAGCCCGTGGAGAAAGACACTTCAAACCGTTTTTTCTGCAGTAAACTTTCCTCACCTGAGCATGTTTGCAAAGCCCCAGCAAACTCTGAGGTCTGTCCCAAAATGTAAATGACTGTGATAGTAATAAATGTAGAATTTCATGTATCTTCTAAATACTAATCTTGTTATGATGAATTTGCTTTGAAGGAGCTTATGCTGTCTTTCGCAAGGGGGAAAAAATGAGTTCTTAAGCTTCCTGGCTGAGGTCTTCTAAAGGCTGCCTGTGGGCACGCTGTCCAGGAGGGCGGGGGTGGGGGTGGGGGGTGGGTGAAGGACAGAGCTTTAGCAGCAGACCGACTCCTCCAAAACCTTCCCTCTGCTCTTCTGTGCCTTTGGAAAAAATGACTTAAAGTGCCTGAGCTTTGATGTCTCATCTCTTTCCTAAAAGCAGCAGTGCTTCTGAGGCAGATCACTGGGAGAACTGGGTAGGGAAAGCCATGTTACATGCCTGGAAACTCACTGGTTTGCAGCAAATGCTAACCTTATCTGCAAACTGGAGATCTGAGAGTGTATTCTCTTATCTTTAGAGTCTTGAACACACAGTGAGTCGCATGGTTCTGACAGAGGCCAGAGAGACTCCCAAAGAAAAGTGGGAGGAAAGGGGATGACTAGACGGGCCGTGGAGTGCGGAAACTTGCGCTGTTCTAGAATTTTGTTTTGTTTCCATAACTTAATGTGAGCTCTTCCTCCTGTATACAGTAGCAGGCGTTTTGAAGTGTCACTGAAGACTATAGAAAAAATATTCTTTCTACCATGTTAAAACAGTTGTTTAAGTGTCTATTTAGTTTCCGTCATACGTCTTCTTTTAAATGCTAAGCATTTTGCTAAAAATAGTGATAAATATATATATATATATATATATATATATATATATATATATATATTACTTTTTAGTGTGTTTTTAGCAAATTAGTATGGGGGTGAGAGGTGGAAGTTTTGTAGGCAGAGTACTTCTGTTCCACAGACCTCCAGCATATGTCTAAATGTGACTAGTGTAAAAATATAAATAAATAATTACACATATACATATTTTGTGTTTTCTGTGAATATATAATATACTGTGTTCACTCTATGTATAATTATGATACACTATATAATTTATAATGAAGCACAGTAAGGGTTTTTTTTTTTTAGTGTTGTCCCCATAAGGTGGGGGAAAAGAGTCTTTCAGAAAGTGATTAAGTGCCTGAAATTATCATTTTACTGGCTGGAACAAGATTTTTTTTTTTATTTAAGAGAAAGAAAAGGTAAAAGAGAACCCTGGGATACACAGGCTTCTGGAGGAAATGTCTGTGAAGTAAGGAGAAGGAAGTCCTGAGAACTTCCATTCTCAGTAGATGGGGCCCTCACGGTGAGGCTAGTCTAGGGGAGGAGTTGAGCAGAAAGAAACAGGTTGAAGTGAACACTTGAAGTAATTGCAGAATTGAAAGAAAAGTTATCCTGAAGCGTTTAAAAGCATCAGTAGTGTAACATCTGATGTCGCACATAAGAAAGCTGTCCCTGAGATGACACCGAGCTCCATCACTTGCCAACTGGGACCAAAAGTGAATAAACAACGTCAGTCAGTACATGGCACCAAGCAAACACTTCATGAAGTCTTACTGCTGCTGCTGCTGTTGATTTCCATGATCAATACCCTATTCCACAGAAAATGCTTCTTATTGTTCCCACATTGTGCTAATAAAAATGGAGTAATTCGGTTCCATTTTCAAATATGTGATCATAGCCAAATTGACAGGATAGAACCGGATTTTAGATAAGCCAAGTCAATGTTATTATTTTTTTAAACAGCATTAAAAAAGGAACCCAAGTTAGTAGTCTAATTAAATCACTCACAAAGTGACACATCCAGTTAACAGCAGTCAGTTTGTTATTACAAAGCAATTAGTAAAATGAAATATTGCAAGATGTTATGTATCAGTACAAGATTTTAAACATTTCATTTTATACAGGCCGAAAAGTACAGATTAATCAGTTTGTTGATATGTTAAAAGCTCCTTTATTAAAATATTTATATCACATGTAGGAAGGAAAGCGCCATCACTGAGGCTCAAAAAGTGACTGGGGCACACGGAACTGCATTCCTTTAGAACATATTGGTAGAAGTGGCTCACATTGAAGCAGTTTCCGTGTAACAACATTTAACTTGTGAGATTATTGGTCTTTATTTTAATATACTATGCTTCAAGTAAAATAAATATATCATAGCACAAACTATTTTCTCACATTTTATAATGAAAAAGCATAAATGTTTTAAATATTTTTCAGTGTCTACATTAGACAGACCAGGTTCTTACTCCAGGACCTATGAGGTTCTAATCTTATGAGCTAGGAAAAGTTACCAATTTGTTTAGTTTTCCCCATATCACTGTCCATCAAGTCAGGATTAGTAATTTCTCCCATGATTTTTTTGTGAGAATTACATGCTTGCTTCTACACACATAGCATGCATACTACTTGGAAGGCATACACATACTAATTGTCATTGTTTGGTTTTTATTCATCTTTAAGAAGTATCAGTCATTTTGTGAAATTCATTTGGGCACCATTAATGACTAATTTGAACAAATTTATAGGATAAAGTGAAATGTTTGTTGGGGGGGTAATAAATTGTTCATTTATTGTATTTAGTTTTTTCTAGAAAAGCATGGTTTTATTTATATCTATACATATCTCTATATCTATCTATCTATCTATCTATCTATCTACATATAGGGATTGTTTTCGCTGCTGAATATAATTAACAGATTATATTATGTCTTTGGACATAATGAGCCTACTCTCGTTGGGATGAGGCTATTTGGGATGAAAGCAGCTTTCATCAGTTAATTTTCTTTTTTTTAATTTTATTTTATTAATTTATTCATATTACATCTCAATGGTTATCCCCTCCCCTGTATCCTCCCATTCCTCCCTCCCTCCCATTTTCCCCTTACTCCCCTCCCCTATGACTGTGACTGAGGGGGACCTCCTCCCCCTGTATATGCTCATAGGGTATCAAGTCTCTTCTTAGTAGCCTGCTATCCTTCCTCTGAGTGCCACCAGGTTAATTTTCTATATTTGTCTGTCCTTACATATGTGAGGATACTGAGGAAATATGTATAGATTATACAAAAATTCATCACCGTTCTCTGTAACCACTGCCAAAACACAAGTGTAAGGTACTTGTTTAGAGAGGAATTGCTTTTGGCTTTGAAAGAAGGATAGCAAAGTAAAAGTAGAAGAAGAAAAAACAAGCTTCTAAATTCAAAGGAACAAAGTTGATCAGGAAGCTTAAAGCCAGTCAGCCAAGAGGAAAAAGGTGGGCTTTTCTGAATGACAGGTTGGATGTTCATCAAGGCTGTGACCTATTTGGAAGTCACTCCAGGACTTACAAGCAAGGACAGGGGATAAATTCTTCCTTTCAAGATGAATTCTTGGGAGACATACTTATAAGAAAACTATTTCTGTATATGTTTGGAAGGAGTTTTGTGAATTTATTATGATTGTTCTATTTTAAAATAGGTTACCAGCTGGGAGTGACGGCACATTCATTTAATCCCAGCACTCGGGGAGGCAGAGGCATGTTGATCTCTGTGATTTTGAGGCCAGCCTGGTCTACAGAGTGAACTCCATGACAGGCAAGGCTATACTGGGAAATCTTTTCTCAAGGGGGAAAAAAAAAAAAAGGAGGTTAGCACCAAAGGACAAAGGTTTTGAAACAGCAGAGAAAAAAAAAAAAACAATTAGCAAGTATAATATTTCCTGGGTGTGCACTTCTACTTTCAAGGTTCATTATTATTTCATTAAAGCCTTCGGAGTCATCAGAAGGGCTATTACCTAAAAATATTAGACAAGCATGATTCCCTTTTGAAGACTGAGTTGAGAGAAAATCTTTTTAAACAAATGAACAGTTTCAGTCTTTCTACCTTTGGATGTCTCTTTGCCGTTTATTGATCAAGACTTTTCCCTTAGAATTATCCACTATTTATATAGTGACATCTTTGCTTTGCGTGGGGTAAATTAAGGACTCAATTTACCTGAGATCTCATGCCTAGAAAATTGTGCAACTATGAATTTCATACTCAAGATTTCATATCATTAAGTGATACCTGTTGAAATGTTAGTGAAGTATCAGATTAGAAAGAAGGGAGTTTATAGACTATGGGGTGTTGTAGAGGAGAACACTGGGGCAGAAGGAGCAGACAAAAGAGGGAAAAAGATGCAAGACAAGAAACATTGTAAAACAGAACAAGAGATAATGATTCAGAATAGATAAAGAATAACACATTGAAGACAATTTCTAAAGCTAATGTTTTTTATTTAAAAGTTGTTTTGAAAATTATATTTTTATCATATTATTTCCCCTCCTCTCTCTCCTCTCAAGTTTTCCTCACCTCACTACTCACCTGAACTTCATGTTTCTCTTTCACTTTCTCAGAAACAAAGTAAAACCAGAAAATGGATAAAACCAATTAAAAAAATCCCTCCCAAAATAACTGAAAAGTACAACAAACACTTGGAGTCTATTTTGCGTTCACCAACCTGAACATGGGATCTTCCCTAGAGTGTGGCTGATATGCTCAGAGAAACTCTATAAAAAGCTGGTTTTCCTGTCCCAACAAGTAGCGAAGTAAATTAGCTTCCTGTTTAGGGTGGGAATTGTGTCCACTGTCACATTCTCTAAGAGTTCTTATGTGCATTAGTCCTGTCTTCCAGACATTTTCCCCCTTTTTGGAATCCTCCCCCACCTCTGGTTCATACAGTCTTTCTTTCTCTTCTTCCACATAGAATATCCCTGGGGTGAAGTGGGAGGTGTTGATGAACATATTGCATTTAAGACTGAGAGCTCCAATGTTTCCCATTACTTGCAGTTGTTAGTCTGTTTGGTAATTACCATTTAATGCATGAAGAAGCTTCTCAGATGAAGGTTGAGTGATACTCTGATTTATGGATATAGCAACATATCATTAGAAATCATTTTATTGCTATGTTCCCCTAGCATATTTATAGTAGGTTTGCCCATGGGACCTATGACCTATATAGTATCAGGTCCATTTTAGCAGTGTAAGGTATGGGTTCTATCTCATGGAATAGGCCTTAAATACAATTAAAACCATGGGGTTGGTTACTTCCACAACATTTGGGCCACTATTGCATCAGTGTGCCTTGTAGGTAGGTTACTGTTATAATCCACAGGGCTTATAGTTGGCATATAATTGTTATTACTTTTATCCTCTGGTAGCATGCAACAATTTCTCTGTGCAAGACAAGAGAAAGGAAGAATGAAGCTACATGAACATAGTTATTCATGTCTGAGGCCAAGGTTCAGACCATTTTTACCCTGTAACCAAATAAAGATATGAATTTCCTAGTGATGGACACATTCTACAGATTGCTCTTGAAGTGTCAGAGGCTTTCTTTGGTCTCTTCCATCAGTTGCTATATGATGAGTTATTCTCTTCTTTTGGATACTTTGTAAATAAGAGAATGCTCATAATGGATGTAAAGTGTCATTATCATCAAATATAGGTCATTTCAATAAAACAAGGGGTAAAAATCCCAATGTGTTATTCCTTTTTTCATGACCTCTATTCTGTTGTAGTTGCTCTGTCTTGCTAATCACCAGCCTATGCTTCCCTGGTATGATTTATCCACACACTGTTTACTAGAATGTGAAAGTGTACTCGAGGCTCATTCCCTGCAGCAACCGGACTTGAGGCTCTTGTAATATTAGCTATGTCCTACATATGATATGTTTACCCATTGCACTGATGTCTTCCACAGAAACTGCCTCTTTGGGAGCCAGGACTGGTGAGGATGAACTTCCAGAGCAGCAGTTGAGAGCAGCCTCAGGTACTTACGTCTATTCTTCTCATAAGCTAGCCTTGTCATAAATGAGATGTACATGTTATTCCCACCGTTTATGGAAACAGGGTACCACACAGCTATAAAATAAATTAAAAGCATCATTAAGGATATTCTATATTTAGGGACATTTAAGTGGATTTAATTCATAGTACAATTTCAGGTCCTCAGTAAAGCTGAAAGGGGTGGACTTTGTGTTCTATTGTTATATAATTTGTATATCATTGTTGCCATCCCACAGTATGAGTAAGGCAGAAGGAGACACTGCGGTGAAGTAATATTTCAGTGCAAATAAGAATGAAAAATATTCAGAATCTGATAACTGTGGTAAAGGACGTGAAGTAGGTGATCTGTAGACTAGAGCTTCTTAACACACAGTCTTCTCATAAACGTCATGAGCACAGCCTAAAGTAGTGTAAGAATGAAATGTCTGAGTTGACTGTTTGGTTTAGATGAGCAAATGGGGCCTCGTCCCTGCAGAAGGCTTATTTTCTCCCCACCCACCCTGCAATCTTTGTTTTATAGTGGGCCATGTGGCTACTCCCACTTCCTGTTCACCTACCTATTGTTGCTGTGCTTACTCAGGCCTTATTTAGGTCACTGTATTGTTGAAGTGTTGTGAGTAGTTTGCTCGTCACTTTTAGATATACATTATCACTATAGATTTCCTGGTCCTCTGTCTATTACACTCTTTTTATCCCCTCTTCTTTGGTGTTCCTGAGCCTTAGGCCCACAGTATGTTGTAGATGTATCTCTTGGGGATGGGCACCCCAGGATCAGTCTTCTCTGTATTTTGACCACTTTTAGTTTTTTAAATGATGTCCTCCAAGTGGTCACATATGATCACATATATTAAGGCAAAACTAAATGGACTCACCTGGTTGCATTTCTATATTTATGCCTATTACATGTAACAACAAAAATGAAAGAAAAAGTAAGCCATGGATTTGAAAGGAAGCATGGCAGAAGATGGTTGGAGGAAGGAAAAGGGAGAGTGAACTGATATAACTATATTTTCATTAAAATATTTACATAGCAAGTTAGCATATTAGGTGAAGAAATTGATTATACTCAATTAAAAAATGCAAATTGTTTGAGCTCACTCCAGACCTACAAATCACAAATACAAGATATGGGGTGCAACAGATGACAGTGGCTGCTGACAGTCTTGGGAACCTTCCATCTGAGCCACAGATGAAGTACTTCTTTAGAAGCAGTGGTGAGCTAAGTCTGAAATAATGAAAATGGGAAGCTATGAAAAAGAGTCTTGGAAAATACATTCCCACGAAGATGGAAAGAGTTGGCGCCATTAGAAGGAGCCAATTATAAGACTAACATAGAGGGAGAGTGGTGAGCAAGGAAGACAGAGCATAACAGGTATCCAAAGTAGGCATAATCTAATCAGCTGAGTCATAGTAAAGATGTGTTAGCTTAAGAGAAATGGCAAAATGCAAAAGGTCAAACAGTAAATGAGACCAACTTTATTTAGCATTTAGTATTCACTCACTAAATATAACTATAAGTAGAGTTTACTGATGGACAGGATTTGGATGTGTGCATGAGAAAACAGTATTGTCTGTGGTGGATGTTCTCTCAGTGAACTGAATTGGTGATGATGGGGGAAAAGTGCAGTAAAGTGTGCCAAGCTGAGGTGATGAGTCCTGATCTGAGACACTAAGTTCAATGCATGTTTTAGACATCTGATTAAAGTGTGATAATTTAATGTCACGAGTCTTAAGAAGTCTGTCTAAGGAGACAATATATTTAGAGAGGATGACGAAAGGCATTGCAGTATTTGGATGTTGTACAACAGTGGAGACTTTAACAGAGAGGAAGGAAGGGGAACTTTCAGAGAGGTACACTCTAGGCCCACCCAGAAAAGTCCATGGGAGCTGTGTTTTCAAGGAAAAAAAATTAACCCCTGATGAACAAGAGATGAGTTGTGTTTTCATGAATGACTGTGAGAAGAGGCATTGCTGTGAAGAGGAGCCAAGCTTCTTCTTCTTCTTTTTCTTTTCCTTTCTTCTTCTTCTTCTTCTTCTTCTTCTTCTTCTTCTTCTTCTTCTTCTTCTTCTTCTTCTTCTTCTTTTTTTTTTTTGTACTTAAAAAAAGAAAGGTATGTAATAAGTGCGACTTAGCCAAAAGAAAATAACAGAAATTGAGAACTCTTTACTAAATCAAGCATCCATTTTAAGTTCTACTGGGGAAAAATAGAAGAACTAGGTAACACTTGAACTTCTCTTTTTCTTTCCTCAATTTTATTTCCTAAGTTTATTCAGTTTCATTTATGCATGCCTTGTTGTCTGCCATATTCCACATTCTACTATAAGTGCTTTAAGCATATACGTTTCCTTAAATATTTATATAGCTATAAGTATATATTATATATGTAAGATATAAGTATATATGTAAGATATAAGATATATAAGATATAAGTATATATTTTATGTATTTAAATCTCTACTTTCATAAAATATTTCCCTGTTAGATAATAAATATACAATTTTGACATATATTTATTTAGTGATATTTAACATCAACAAATAGATAGAAAGGAACAAATTTCCCCAGAAACATTAACTTGAGATCAGATCTCTGGAAACACGTATTGGAGAAGAAAACAATAAATATTACTAGTGATAATAGAACACTCATTTTTAAATACATAGTTTGTGTAAAGATCACCTTTAGTTGACTTTTATACATCAGCACAAGAAAGCTTATGAAATGGTTATTGTTAATTGATTTTCCTGTAAGTCAAAACGGATATTTTCTAAGCTGTAAACAAATGAAAAGGGGGAGTTATCTAGAGGAAAAAATTGTACTTGATCAGATAAGGATACGCAAGGGGACATAAAGGGTGGCAGCAGCCATCACAAACAATTTTGCTGGATGCAACCTGGGCCAGGACATTACGTGAGCTGAACTTACAGTTGCCAGGTGTCACCCAAGGCTGGACTACCTTAAATTAGGAACCTTACAGTTGGGCTAACCAATGTCTGTTTAAAACATCTTCCAGGTTATTCTCATACCTGGAACTCTGAAAAGACACTTTGCAAGCAGTGTATTAAAGATTATTTAAAAGGCTATGAGTCTGGGACATAAGACAGGACAAAGTGTAGGGAAGGTGTCCTTGCTATGCATGAAAGACTGGGATTTTTCTCTGTATGTGATGAAGGCCACAGGAGGTGGATATTGATCAGCTAGATGCAGTTACATCAGACAGAAGAGAGTTGAATAGGAAGAGACTGGACAAGGAAGCCGTAGAGAACCGGAGGAGTGAATTCTCACAAGTATGTGTCTGAAGTGGAGATGCTCACCATATAAAACTGAAGTCCTCTGCTGTTTTTCACATGTTTGTAAAAGTACGCAATGTGTTCTCATTCATATGGAAGCTAAATTGGTTTATCTTGTACAAGTCAGTAGAGCAGTGATCACTAATCAGAAGGAAAAGTTAGACAATGGACTCCTCAAGTCAGTTAGACAGGAAGAGGAAGCTGTAACCTTCTCCAGCACAGCAGCATGACCGTAGTTTATACCATTTGATTATATTTTAGGGGAAACTAGGACAAGACCTCCCAACACACACAGAATTCTAAATACTTATGGAGACAGAAACTCTAATTAACCTGATTTTATCATTATACATGCATAAACTCTCCTATTATTCATATATCTAAGTACCACACCGTAGCCTATGAATATTTACAATTATTGCATGCCAATTAATAATGAAGATGCAAGGCTAGCTCAACTGTTGTGGAAGATATGCATACACTCACACACACACACACACACACACACACACACACACACACACACAGTTTGAAATAAATGAACTGTGTGACTCTTCTTTTTAAGCATTAAAAACAGGCTATGCCCATGCCAAGTGCAAAAAAGCGAGTGCAAGTGCACTGACTGGCATGTATGCTTAGAAAATGTACACTGTGAACTGTAGGGTCAGAAATAAGTAAATAAATTGTGGGATCCATTCATAGTGGTTTTCCTTTTTTTTTTTAAATAATTCATAAGAAAACATTCTAAGCTGATCACTCAAAACCTTTTAAATGTATTTGATGTGTGGGTGTGAGACAGCCTGTGATCGCCACTCCAGGTATGTTTAAAATGTTGAGCAAAGGTAATCATACCATGCTTCTGACACACTTCTATAATAACAGACTTCGGCACCTCGTTCTCTTTCTAGTCTCCTGAAACATTTAAAAGTGAAAACACCACTTCATCTTCTGGATAACTGGGCAGCTCTAGATAAAACTGACTCATATTTTATGTTAAAGCACGTTCATACCACACGGTTTAACATAGAAATAAATATTTTCTTTTCCATATTCTTGGGTATTAAAGGAAATTGAAAGTACGTATGCTGTAAACACAGTGGTTGGTCCTGGAGAACACTAAAATGTTCTTTATCACTGCTGCATGTGATGCAGTAAGATGCTAAACTGCTTTAGCATGTTTGTTTGTTGTCGTAATTTATATATAAAGCATTCATTCTCCTCAGTTGTATGGTGCCCTCTTAAGACACTAACATGTTGTGTCTGATTTTCCTAAAAGGCATTTTATATTTTATGACTGAGGAAACATGGTATCTAAATTAGAATGTATCCACTCCTCCTCACCCAAAATCCTAGCCCACAGGTTTGCTAGAGAAAGTGGTTTCTTCACATTACTTTTGACTCAAAAGCCTATTTATATAATGAATGTCAAATTTACTTCGAAAACTCTCTTTGAGAATGAAAGTGACCTTTTATTCTGGCTTATATGGAATTTTATGGTGTGGAGAAATTACCTTGTGATTATTTTTTTGCATGATTAAAAATTTGCAAAGTTCTTATGGCTCCAAAGAGCCTACCTGTAATAAACAGCTTTCGCCTTCAAAACCACAAAACGGGTCTGAATTGCTTGAGCATTAGAGCTAATTGCCTGCCTACTTCAAAGGAAGAACTGAAAAGGGGGGAGGGGGAAACCTCACAGATGCAGGGGCCATGGCAGGCGAATCCGCCACTCAGAGTTGTGGCTTGGAGAAGCCAGGCAAAGTTATGGCCTCAGAACTGCTGTTTGCCATTAAGTTGATGGGGAGCGTCTATCCCACAATCTTTCCCTGCTGCGGACACAGAGTCTTTGTTCACATTCAGATTTCTCAAACTGTTGCCGGGGTCAGGTGGAGGTCAGACACCACAGTGATGTATATAGAAGAACATGTCTGGGAATTTCTCTCACACTTGAAACGCATACCAGAAAATGAAGAAGAGGACCTTGCAAAAATCTGTCTGATGAGACCCAGATTATACTGTAGCCTGCCTTTTAGTGCCTTCATAATTTTTTTTTCTTTTCCTGACACACAATGTTTTATTAATGGGAGTAGTGATAGCCCTTACAATGTTGTGTCCCCTGGAGATAAGGCAGCTCAGTAGCACTCTGACACTTCATTTTCTAGCCCTGGGGGGGAAAGTCTAGTAAATCTACTCAAAGAGATCTTGCATCCTTCCTCAGGATGAGTTGAAAAGTAATTGTCAGGAGGATGGCACTGGATATCGTGTCACGTGTGCATGTGGACTTGGCAGGGACACATCCTAATCTGGTCATGATCTCAGCTTTCCAGTTCTTGAAGCCCCCTCAGCCAGAGCGCCCACAGCCTAGCCTGCTGGTGTAAAGAGACGCCGATAGGGAGGAGTCTGTACGGTCACTGATAATCATCAATAGGTGCAGGCAATGCAGCACTGCAAAACACCGAGAGTGTCTTCTTAAAGTGAAATTTCCATGCATCTCTGCCCAAAGGGGCACCTTCCCAGATGCTTAGATTATTGTACCGAGGCTCTCCCCTCTGTTGTGTGCAAAGTGTAAAACTGGAATAAAGGCATTCATATTACCCTATCTTGGAAGACTCTCAACTGGACCCAACCCTTATTTTGAATGTATTAGATGTCCTATTTTTCCTTTTTGCTTACACAGTTGCAGAGCATGGCTGAAAACTGAACCACTAAATAGATTTTTTTTTTCCTGTGCTCAGCTGCTACATATGACAGTGGATATTTCATTCTGCTGCCAGAATGTTATTAATAAAACATGGGGTGTGGAGAGGACCACGATTTCTCCTTTCAATCACTATAGCATTTGCAATGAAAATTTTATTCAGTGTGTAATTTTCAGTGAATGCTTGACACTTGAAATGTCCGTAGCAGCGTTTTGTATGGTTATTGAAGGGTTAATTGTATCATGTTCTCTGCATAAAAGCTCTGCTTATCAAAAGCAAATAGGAAAGTGTATGCAAATGTGTTCTGATGACCTTTTGCCTTTCCAGGGTTAATTTATATGGTCATTAAAGATTTTATGAAATTGTTCAGCCTGGTGCTTCAAATCCCATTTTACCTTCTCCTAATTTATGTAATTCCTACCTGAACTGGGGAATATGGCTTTTATTTTTGTGCTGCAATGAAAACAGCATGCCATGCTGTGGGGAGCTGGGAGCCTGGTTATCTGGCATTACTCAGATTGCTAAAAATTCATTAAAATGTGACATCAGCACACTGAGAGACAAATGATCGCAGGATGAAAGAGAACAGTGGGCCTTTCACGGATTAGTGCCGCACAGCCCCAGCACAGAGGCTAACTGCGTAAACAGATTAATCCACCAGCAGTGGCATAGCTGAGATTTACAGAATAATTAAGTAGGTTTGAGTTACGACGAGGATTTTCGTGTAATCTAGCTGGTGTGATCCCATGAATGAGGTGTGGTGTGGTGCAGTTGTCTTACAAGTACCTCGTTATGTCAAAGCCTTGGGTAGCTTTCCTTTACAGACAAACACCCAGGGGAGCTGAAGTTTGGCTGTCTTACCTAAGGACATCTTAAGGAATCTATCCAAGATCTGGAGTCTCCGTGCAGGAAGAGCATCCATCCTTTATTTATAGCGCTGTTCCCACTTTATCTCACTGAGAATTTCCCCTGTGTCTGGCTTGCTCTCAGGCCCTGGCCCCAGGTCCATGAGGTTGGATACATGTTGCTGAAAAGTTCTGCTGTTCAAACGACAGTTGCCTTCCACCCCTGATCACCCAATCTTTTTCAGATCAAACTATAGTAAAAATGAGTTTGTTTCTCTTAATACCATGTAAATACTCTCAGAGGGTAAAGATAAAATTGTGCTCTAAGCTGGTCTCAGTTTGTTCTAATGTAGACTTCTGCCTCAACGTGTACATTTTTTTAAAGTAGGAAGATGTGTCGACAATTTATAGATAAAATTCAGAGATAAACGGAGTGATAAAAAGGTCACCCAGTTTGTATTAGTGTACACTGTGTTCACTGATCTGCTTTCTTAACAGAAGAACAAAGCGAAGAGGCGGGAGGAACTCTGAAGCCTACCACAGTGACTGAGGATGATGAGAAGGAGACACACGAGAGAGACAATAGTGAAGGCAAAAACTCTAATAAAGACCCTGGTAAGATGCTAGACTCTTTCCTTTGTTCATTTTTCTATACCCATCCATTTCCCAAAGGCAACCTTCCCTTCATTGTGACCCCATGAAGCTCATTAAATGCTTGTATTCATGTTAAACTGTCTGAGCATTCCCACCACTAGTCACTGTGTGTGCAACTTGCATGTGATCTCCATCAGTAGCCTCCCATTGACCTATTTTTAATCATAACCATCTGACAGAATAGATGTGGATAAGTTGAAGAATATTACAGGATGACTAGTGAGATTATTTTTTAATCAAATCAGTTTGTGTGCTTGTAATTTTTAAGCGCCTTTCATTAATCTTAGCTATACTTGTGATTCCTCTGATGGCATATTAATTTTTCATAAGCTCTGGATTAGATATCACTTGAATTTTATCATTCAATCATATGCACCCTCCCACACCATGTAGCCCTAAAAATAAATGCTACTCCTTCTCTCTCTGCCTCTCTCTCTCTCTCTCTCTCTCTCTCTCTCTCTCTCTCTCTCTCTCTCCTCTCTCTCTCTCCAGTCAGGAATTTGCCCTTTTTAAGGGCATCTATTTGAGGCATTTCAAACAAAATCTAGTGGGAAAGTTTACAGATGATTTGGCCTAAGAAGGAGGAAATATCATTGAAAAGGGATTAGGTGCTCGGTAATTTTGATCTGGAATAGACAAATCCAAGTAATGAAAGCTACTGTCTTTGAAAACAAACCTTCGTGTCATGACATTTACTTGTGCACAAACAAACCCTAGGCCAGCATCTGGTGTGAATACCTACGGCTTTTTCTGTGTTTGGTTTGGCAAATATATGGCTTCATCCATGCTTTGTATGTATGAGATGGAAATCTGTGGTCGCAATGAATATTACATTGGCCACTCTTGCTGCACGCTATACCTAGTTTTATTATGTTGGACTCATTGAAGCAGAAGAAGTGCTGAAACGGGCTCAAGCCTGTTACTCTCAGGTAGTCATCTATCTTTCTCTTGGAACTACAGTGACAGCCGCAATATAAAGAGCCCGGTAGAAGGGTCCTGGATTACACAAAATTTATCATTTTTGCACATGAGTGTATTAAAATCTGAATTACATCATATGCGTATCTCAGTCTTTACATGCCTAAATTTTACATTCCCCTCAAAATGTGTGTTAATGGTTCTTCCTTCCTCCCTCAAAGTATTTAATGCTAAATTTCT
The DNA here is from genome assembly GCF_964271855.1 of Acomys minous. Taxonomy (NCBI): domain Eukaryota; kingdom Metazoa; phylum Chordata; class Mammalia; order Rodentia; family Muridae; genus Acomys; species Acomys minous. Next base: position 100,554,502 of record NC_140483.1, on the reverse strand, counting down.
TGCGGGAGTCCAGTGAGAAAAACATCATTGTTATTTGCTTCTAGGATATAGTGTTGAGTCTATGATTCTAATTTGATTTAAGCAAAGAGGATGTACGCTTGTTATCGAGCCTAAAACTCAACCTCTGGGGGAAAAAAATGCCACAGAGGCATAGGAGTAGGCTGGTTTCTAAGGCAGATGGCATAGAACTTGAAGCATCTAATGTCAAGGATAGCCCCCCCCCCCAGAAATCTCATTTTTAAAAAGGCTGAAGACAGCAAGGTAGCCAGCTTATGCCGTCCATGACGCACCTCTCCAAGGCAAGTGGCTAGCCAGTTTGTGGATGCTGGAATTCGCTTTACGTGGCGTTTGATGCCCTTGTACAAAAAACAGACTGCAATGCCTTTTCCCTCTGTTAATCAGAGGAACATAGGGACAGAAAGCTATCACAGCAGGGGTCACTGGGTGCTCGTGGATGTAGGACACAAAGCTTCATATTAAACATCTACTGTCTAGGTCCTTGCCAGCGGTGGATTGTGGGAGGTGTTTTTGAAAATGGGTCCCATCTTACTGGTGAGTAGCACACTGCAGATGCTGGGACTCCACAGCACAGTTCACTGCTCTGCATAAGTCATGGGCTTCCACTTGTTCCCTAATGGCGCTAAGAGTTATCGCGCTTTTTTGAGTTTCTAATTGCACCATATACACAAGGTTGGGGTATGTGGAAATACAGATCATTGCATACTGGCAGTTATTTAAAATAAGTGATATCCCTGTAACAAAAATTCACTCCAGGGTACATAAACAGAAAGTTGAAAATGAGCTCTAACCAAGAGCCAACGAAAGGCAAATGTTGAGAAGCAAATATTTAGCTTTGAAACCTTCGCAGCCTTTAAGATGCTTCTTGTTACTTAAAACTAATAGGATCTTTGAAGAAAGTTCTGGGCCTTCTGAATTGAACCGTACCAGCTTGCAAATTTATTCCACGCTTGTTTTTCCTTGCAAAAGTGTATCTAATTATTAGATAACCACTTATTTATATTCTTTTGTTCTTATATTAGCTATAATTGTCAAAAGAATAAGAGCAAACTTACAGAGTAATTACTATGTTAATAGGTTAGATGGGAAAACAGATTGACCCCACTTTAACCTCGAACTTTTTTAGGCAGGAAGGAATTAGCACATGTCTGGAGCAGTGTGTTGGTAAGCTGCTGTGTTCTGCTGCTAACATTAATCTGAAGAACTAAAGCTTTCAAAGTGAGACTTGGCAATATGCATGCTATATTTGCTGAATATTCATTCATAATAGAAAAGCTTCCTAATGCCTCATTTATATTGTCATTTAAATCTAGTGCCACTTTAGATTAATTATAATCCAAATTATAGCTCAGTGCAGTACGAGAATTAATATAGAGTTTATCCAGATTAATACATTTGCATTGAAAATGTAATATGTCTCTGCCATGGCTAAGGGAACCACTTTTTAATAAGGGAGTAAACATGAAGAAGGATGGAAATTAACCTTCATTATTGCAATTAAAATTATCCTCCGATTCTAGTCTCAGTAGAAAGAATACTGTGTTGGTAATTATACTTTAGAACTACTTGAGTTGAACAACATCTGTTATATCTGAGTTTTAACGTATTCAAACTTTATCAAATACAGAGATTTATAAGTAATAACTCAGTATTTTGATTTATTGTTTTTCAAGGTTCACTGTAACATGTGTGTTATTGGATTCTCCTGACTTGTTATGAATATAAACCATTTTACAGCCTTCTGTATTTTAGGGATTGAAAATTAAGTAGGCGGTATCTGAATTGAAATGAATTATGTCATTTTTATATTAGCAATCTCTTGCAAGTTAAATAATCCTGTAACTGACAGATAATCATTGGCTCATATATTTGGCAGTACTTATTTGTAATTAGAATTCATTTTTTAGTTAAAATTCATTAAAACGGCATTGTTCTTTGAGAATATTGTGGTGTCCTTAATGTTACAAAATAAATTATGATCTCATTTCAACATTTCTTCTGCTTCAGGATAACAAACGGGTGTTATTTAAAATGAAGTTGCAAATATAAGAAATGAGTAATCACAAAACTTAATCAAAAGCTTTCCTAAAATTAACTGGCCTTATTTAATAAATGACTTTTTTCCCTAGCGTGACACAATTCAAGAAAAGCCCCTCAGATTTGATTTCCTATAATTTACCAGGTGTGCTTTGGTATTGAACTTGAAATAAATATAAATATAGAAGAATGTATAAGATGTTGCTTATATCACCTACTTAGGTCACTTGGAAGACCTGCCTCATAATCAAGCATCTGTTTTCCTTTTTATTGAACCTTAAAACTCTTGCCTTCTCTTATTATCAAGTATCATTTAACTAATGAATATCAATGAGTATAAAAATGAAAACTATGTGTCACTTACATGTACAGACTAATTAAGCCAAACATTTATACTAGTGATAGGCTTAGTAACATAGTTAATACCTTCCAACCATACTGTTTTCTACCCTTCCAAGTAGCCCTTATATGTGTTCATGGAATTGAGTTCATGGAGTTAGAAGTTTCCGAAAGTTACTTTCAGAAGTAAAATTTACTTTTACTTCTGATGTCTCAAGAGGCTTGCAAACAGGTTGTGGGGATTATTTTCCAACTTGTATGTAAATGTCATGGATTTGATCTTGTCCATTAGAGAATATAACAGAATATGACATGGTATTACTCTCTTTAGGAAACATTGTTACTCATTAAGAGAAACATTTAAAGAAAAGTCAATCAGGCAAAGACAACTGATAGACACTTGTTAATTTAAATGACAATCATTTTGTACAGTTTGGTCTGACATTTTAAATAGCTAACTATATTGGCAAATATTATATACCACATTATTTTTCTTTAAGGATTTAGCACTTTAATACCAACAGCACAGAGTTTATGCTGCATTTGGCTTGAGAAATAAAAATAAAATTTGATTTCATCATTGGGAGAATATGCTCCAGTTTGAGGAATATCACTGGACATCAAATACTTGGAAATTTTTAATCAATAAAATGAGAGTTTTAAGTCTCTATCAAATTTAAGTTCCTTCATAAACAAACATTACTAATTTTCAAATAAATAGAACCAAATTGAAACTTCTCTAAGAGAATATAGTAGATACAATTATATCACCTCGAATAAAAGTAATGAATTAGCAGCAACATAACAAGTGAGAAGCAGAGAATATGCCACATCTGCCGGAAACAACAAAGGAATGAAACCGTGATTGTCTTGTTGACTATATCCTATTTTAATTTTGATCTCCTAAAAATTACTCCCATCCATTTAATTTTCTTCCTGAATTTTAAATTTCCAAACTCATTTATATAGTCTAACACATCTATCTCTACCTAAGGTAGACATAGAATGAGATATTTTTTGTTCTATATCTTTTACTATTTTTATTTTCAGTTGTTTCTCTAACAGCCTTGAGCTCATTTTAAAATGAAACCTGGATTCTTTTATAATAAAGTACAATTGTTCACTTATAGGAACTGTATGTGCACTGAAAAAAAAATTAAGACAAATCTTCATATACAGCATACAGGCAGATTGCCCTGGACTGTGTATCTATGCGGGGTCTGATAGCAATCAATGGTGTAGCTCCACTGCATCTCAAGATGTATTTGCACCCAGTTGTCCAGTGATAGTGTCCTCACCCTGGAAATAATTTAGTTGCAAATTGACTGGAAGATGGTGAAAATTGAAAGTTAAAATTAGAAATACTCATAATAAACAGCAGAAAAAAAGGTCAGCTGATGCCGTGCTATGATGAGATTGGAATGGCTGGTAAATGAGGTTTTGTGTTTGTCGTGAGACGTATGTGACATGACTACCCGATGTCGCTGTAATATCCAGCTTCGCAGAGGAGATTACCAGGCAAATTGATGCTGGGAAGAATTTTCTGTTAGATTGGAAAATTAGAATTGTGCTCCCCCTCCCCTTTGATCTCTGTGAGGTTACTACACATTCTACTGCTCAACTAGGCAAATTTTTAATCATCATTAACACCAAATATTTGTATTAATGCCATAATACAGTTATCTCCTTGAGACCCCTGTTGTATTGCTGTGTATATAGCCACCTGCTAAAACCCCTGCATTACCTTCTCAAGTTACTAATAGCAGAAGTGAATTGGATATTTAACTTTAAAATGATTAGAAACCCTCAATCCTCTATGAAGATTGTATTTTAATTTCTGAATTATAACTCATGGGCTCTTCTTGAGAGTTTAGAATCTCAGTTCTTAAGAATTTGGAAAAGAATTAAATGGTTGTAAGGGAGAGGAAGCAGTGATTTTCTAAGTTGGTATTTGTAAATGGGAAAGGATTTGCTTTAATGTGATAAAGGCATACGGAGACACCAGAGAACACATGTTATTGATGAACCGTTCAAGGCCATCAAGGGTTATCTAAACAGAAGACAGGAGTGTGCTTTAAAATAGATGTGCAAAGTCCACTGAGGGGACAGGAAGGAGAGTGCTGTTTGTGTTTTGAGATTAGCATCATTTAAAAGTGCTTGTCTTGGTTTTGCTTTGATAAATCCAGTGGATTTATTGTCACCATTGTTTTATTTCCTGGTTGGTAGCATGGCGTTCATAAATTGAGTCGTCCTATTCTTTTTGGGAATTAGGAGTGATCACCCCAGAGAAAGAGCTGAAAGTTGGTGTGGCAGCGGGCACACAGCCACTGCTGCTGGCCAAAGAGGAGGATGCAGGAACCAAAAGGTCGAAAACTACAGAGGACAATAAATTTTGTCCTGAACAGGTAAGTATATGGTTTTCCCTTTGGTGCATGAATAGACCTTTTTGTTTATTTGTTTATTTTATTTCTATGTTCCTGGTCATGTGGGAATCCCCAAGTTTGTACACTGCTGAAACATACACAGCCATAGCAATGGCTGAAGTATTGCGTCTTGATGTTACCCTTCACAACCTGATGTTTCAGTTATATCAGCTAATGATGCTCATGTTTATTCAATCTTTTCCAGTTCTATCAGTGTCCTTATTGTAACTACAATAGTAGGGACCAAAGTCGGATCCAGATGCATGTCCTGTCACAGCACTCTGTGCAGCCTGTCATCTGCTGTCCCCTCTGCCAGGATGTCCTCAGCAACAAAATGCACCTGCAGCTGCATCTGACCCATTTGCACAGTGTGTCTCCAGACTGTGTGGAGAAGCTGCTTATGACAGTAAGGATATCAAAGTCTGATGCAAAACTGATGGGACCTCTGTTAAGTTATCAGTATACAAGTGTCATTATGGGTTCATAGACATTTATTTCTTCTGAGTCATTTTGAGTTCCTTTTTTGTCTGTGCCATAGAAATCACAGTGTAGACCCATTTGTGGTCTTGCTTGGAAAAAAATATGATACTCAGCATGGTTTAATTAAAGACATATTTTGTGGTTCTTTTTGTAACAATGAAATGACTCTTGTGGGTACTTTTAGCTTAAAAGTTTCTTGATTATCATTATAAAAATATAGTTCTTCAAAAACCTTTAAGTCATAGCATCATAGCATTAAAAGAATAATATAGAACTATAGTAACATTGAAGCAATAGATGTCCCTGTTTGGGTTAGAAAAATATAGGTGGGATATCTATTTTTCCAGTATACACATGTATATTCCAGTATACATATACATATGTATGTATGTGTATATGTATATATGTGTGTGTGTGTATACACACAGGTGCTCACACATACTCACAAATATATATATATATATATATATATATATATATATATATATATATATATATATATTTGTGTGTGTATATATATATTCCAGTCTATTGCTCAGTGATTTCCACAACACATTTAACGGCAATCCCTTTGGTGTTCAAAGGTGCCTGTCCCTGATGTAATGATGCCAAACAGTATGCTACTGCCAGCAGCTGCCCCTGAGAAATCAGAGCGGAACCCACCTGCGGCCATGTCAGCAGAGGGTTCTGGGAAATATTCAGGTATGCTCACCTATGATGATACTGCATAGAGAAAACTTTCAGAGCTTGCCTTTGGGACAATGCCCCCAAAACACCACTACCAAATACATTTTTAGTTATATACACATCTTTTAGGCTTTACAATGAATAATCTATTTACATCATTCCCAATGTTCTCCTCCTCCACCTCCTCCTGTGTTCTCTCCACTTCTTTAATATTTATTGTTCATGAACACACACACACACACACACACACACACACACACACACACATACACAAGATCCTGCTGAGTCCATCTAAATTTCTTATATGTACATGTGTTTAGACCTGACTACTTGGGCTTAGGATTGAACCACTTATCACAGTGCTGATTGCTGAAGAAAATCTCTCTCTCAGCAGCCATTAATTTTAGTTCTCTTCTAGGGGTGGGGAGATTTCCCTTGTAAAATCGCCCCATTTTCAAAGACTTCTTTAGTGGCACAAAGGAAAACAACATACGGTGCTGCCCAGAGCTTTATGTTCTAAGGACTATCTGCCATGACTCTTTCTACCTGTTCTTGGAGAATCCTAGTGACATTCTAAGTGTTCTAATTCATGTGCTCCAAGTTCATGGCCGCTGGTGATGTGCTTCTTGCAGTACCTTGTCATTGCCTTTGACTTGTATTCTTCCCTGTCCTTAAATTCCTTCAGGTCAGGTGTGAGTTCCATTTCATCCTCTTATGGACAACTGGTGCAGTGTTTTCCACATCATAGGACTCCACTAAGATTTCTAAACAGGCTCGATTAAGCGGACATCATTACTGGTTCAAACTTACAATTACTGACGTTTGAGTGGTTCATGTTCTTACCGTAAGTTATGTCTGTGCTTTTTCCTAACAGGTGAAAGCCCAGTGGATGACAAAAGTATGGCAGGTCTTGAGGATACAAAGGCGGGTGTGGAAATAAAGAGTGAGGAACAGAAACCATCAAAGGAACCCTTGGAGGCATCGGAATGGAATAAAAACAGCAATAAGGATGCAAAAATCTCAGATACTCTGCAAGATCAACTGAGTGAACAACAAAAAAGGCAGCCCTTATCAGTTTCTGACCGCCATGTTTATAAGTATCGCTGTAATCACTGTAGCTTGGCTTTTAAAACTATGCAGAAGCTTCAGATACATTCCCAGTATCATGCAATTCGGGCCGCCACGATGTGTAACCTCTGTCAGCGGAGCTTCCGTACATTCCAGGCTTTAAAAAAACACTTGGAAGCAGGCCACCCAGAACTGAGTGAAGCTGAGCTTCAGCAGCTATATGCCTCCTTGCCCATGAATGGTGAGCTCTGGGCAGAGAGTGAAACAATGCCCCAGGAGGACCATGGCCTAGATCAGGAAATGGAGAGAGAGTATGAGGTGGACCATGAAGGGAAGGCAAGTCCTGTAGGAAGCGACAGCAGCTCCATCCCAGATGACCTTGGCTCAGAACCAAAGCGGACCTTACCTTTTAGAAAAGGACCCAATTTTACAATGGAAAAATTCCTCGATCCATCTCGTCCTTACAAATGTACAGTGTGCAAAGAGTCATTCACCCAAAAGAATATTCTTTTGGTCCATTATAATTCAGTGTCTCACTTGCATAAGTTGAAAAAGGTTTTGCAGGAAGCCTCCAGCCCTGTCCCCCAAGAAGCCAATAGCAGCACAGACAACAAGCCCTATAAGTGCAGCATCTGCAGTGTTGCATACAGCCAAAGCTCGACCTTGGAGATCCACATGAGGTCAGTGCTCCACCAGACAAAGGCCAGGGCTGCAAAGCTGGAGCCAAGTGGGCACCTAACTGGTGGGCACAGCATTACAGCTAATGTGAACAGCCCCGGCCAAGGGATGTTAGAGTCCATGAGCTTAGCTTCCATCAACAGCAAAGACACCCACTTAGATGCCAAAGAATTAAATAAAAAACAAACTCCTGATTTAATCTCTGCTCAGCCCACCCATCATCCACCACCGAGGTCACCAGCACAACTCCAGATGCAACTTCAGCATGAGTTGCAGCAGCAGGCTGCCTTTTTCCAGCCACAGTTCCTAAACCCAGCTTTTTTGCCTCATTTTCCAATGACCCCAGAGGCACTGCTCCAGTTTCAGCAACCGCAGTTCCTTTTTCCATTCTACATACCTGGGGCAGAGTTTAGCTTGGGGCCAGATCTGGGTTTGCCCAGCTCTGCCACATTTGGGATGCCAGGTATGGCAGGCATGGCTGGTTCCTTGCTTGAAGATCTGAAGCAACAGATTCAAACACAGCATCACGTTGGCCAGACTCAGCTCCAACTTCTACAGCAACAAGCACAACAATACCAAGCTGCGCAGCCCCAGTTGCAGCCTCAAAATCCGCAGCCTCCCCAACCACCGCAGCAGCAGCAGCAGCAGCAGCAGCAGCCGCAGCCGCAGCCGCAGCCGCAACTGCAACAGCAGCCAAGCAAGTTGTTGAAACAAGAGCAAGGTAGCCTGGCGAGTACAGACTGCCAGCTCATGAAGGACATGCCGTCTTACAAGGAGGCAGAAGAGGTGACTGAAAAGCAAGAAAAACCAAAGCAAGAATTTACAAATGATAGCGAAGGACTCAAAGATAGCAAAGACCTGAAGAAACAAAAATCCATGGAACCCTGTATTCCTCCACCCCGAATAGCCTCAGGGGCCAGGGGGAATGCAGCCAAAGCTTTACTGGAGAACTTTGGTTTTGAACTGGTCATTCAGTATAATGAGAACAGGCAGAAGGTGCAGAAGAAGTGTAGAAGCGGCGAAGTCGAAAACTCTGACAAGCTGGAGTGTGGGACGTGCGGTAAACTGTTCTCGAACGTTCTCATTTTAAAGAGTCACCAGGAACATGTGCACGGGCAATTTTTCCCATACGGAGCACTAGAAAAATTTGCTCGTCAGTACAGGGAGGCCTATGACAAGCTTTACCCAATCTCTCCTTCCTCCCCAGAAACACCACCACCTCCACCGCCGCCACCTCCCCTGCCTCCTGCACCTCCACAGCCTTCTACTTTAGGGCCTGTGAAAATCCCGAACACAGCCTCTGCTCCTCTGCAAGCTCCACCACCCACTCCTCCGCCACCTCCACCTCCTCCTCCTCCTCCACCGCCGCCACCTCCACCTCCTCCTCCGTCTGCACCTCCACAGGTCCAACTGCCTGTTTCTCTTGACCTCCCCCTCTTCCCCTCTATTATGATGCAGCCAGTCCAGCACCCTGCACTCCCCCCTCAGCTCGCCCTGCAGCTGCCGCAGATGGAAACCCTCTCGGCAGACCTCACCCAGCTTTGCCAGCAGCAGCTGGGGCTAGACCCCAACTTCTTAAGGCATTCTCAATTCAAACGGCCACGGACCCGGATTACAGATGATCAGCTGAAAATCCTAAGAGCTTACTTTGACATCAATAATTCTCCCAGTGAAGAACAGATCCAAGAAATGGCCGAGAAATCTGGCCTCTCTCAAAAAGTCATCAAACACTGGTTTCGAAACACACTCTTTAAGGAGCGGCAGAGGAATAAAGATTCTCCATACAACTTCAGTAACCCTCCTATCACTGTCCTAGAAGACATCAGAATTGATCCACAACCTGCCTCTTTAGAACATTACAAATCAGATGCCTCTTTCAGCAAACGGTCATCCAGAACCAGGTTTACTGACTACCAGCTTAGGGTTCTGCAGGACTTCTTTGACACAAATGCTTACCCGAAAGATGATGAAATAGAGCAGCTCTCCACTGTCCTTAACCTACCCACTCGGGTTATTGTCGTGTGGTTCCAGAATGCTCGTCAGAAAGCCCGGAAGAGCTACGAGAACCAGGCAGAAGCTAAAGATAACGAAAAGAGAGAGCTCACCAATGAACGGTATATTAGAACAAGCAACATGCAGTACCAATGTAAAAAGTGCAGTGTGGTTTTCCCCAGGATCTTTGACTTGATCACACACCAGAAGAAGCAATGTTATAAGGATGAAGATGATGATGCACAAGATGAAAGCCAAACAGAAGACTCCATGGATGCCACCGATCAAGTGATATACAAGCATTGCACGGCGTCTGGACAAACAGATACAGCCAAAAGCACTGCAGTCCCAGCAGCCAGCTCAGGCTCTGGCACTAGCACACCCCTGATTCCATCTCCCAAAGCAGAACCTGAGAGGAATTCTCCAAAACCCGACTATCCCACAGAAAAGACAAAGCAGAGTGACCCCTGTCCTCCTCAGGCCACCAAGTCAGCTCCCTCATCAGGATCAACTTCTTCAGACCCACAGCAGGCATCCATATCACAGCCCCCACCACAGCCAGCCAAGCAACCCCCACTGATTGGAAGACCTCCCTCGGCCTCTCAAACTCCAATCCCTTCCAGTCCACTGCAAATTTCCATGACTTCTCTGCAGAACACTCTACCTCCACAGTTACTCCAGTACCCGTGTGATCAGTGTACCATAGCCTTCCCGACCTTGGAACTTTGGAAGGAACACCAGCACATGCACTTCCTCGCTGCTCAAAACCAATTTCTCCACTCTCCGTTCTTGGAGAGGCCCATGGACATGCCCTATATGATATTTGACCCCAACAATCCACTGATGACTGGACAGCTGCTGGGGAGCTCTCTCACCCAGATACCGCCACAGACCAGTACTTCCCACACCGCGGCCCCGACCAGTGTTGCTGCTTCCCTTAAAAGGAAACTGGACGATAAAGAAGATAACAACTGCAGTGAGAAGGAGGGAGGCAATAGCGGTGAAGATCAACACCGCGATAAACGCTTGAGGACCACCATTACGCCCGAGCAGCTCGAAATCCTCTATGAAAAGTACTTGCTGGATTCTAACCCTACCCGAAAAATGCTTGACCACATTGCACGAGAAGTGGGGCTGAAGAAGAGAGTCGTGCAAGTCTGGTTCCAGAACACACGCGCTCGGGAAAGGAAAGGGCAGTTCCGGGCAGTGGGTCCTGCCCAGTCCCATAAACGCTGTCCGTTCTGCAGAGCTCTGTTTAAAGCAAAGTCAGCCTTAGAAAGCCACATTCGCTCTCGCCACTGGAACGAGGGGAAACAGGCAGGTTACAGTTTGCCCCCGAGCCCTTTAATATCCACAGAGGATGGGGGAGAGAGCCCACAGAAATACATTTATTTCGATTACCCATCTTTACCATTAACTAAAATTGATCTATCTAGTGAGAATGAATTGGCCTCTACAGTCTCAACGCCTGTTAGTAAAACAGCAGAACTCTCTCCGAAGAATCTTCTAAGTCCTTCTTCTTTCAAAGCGGAATGTCCCGAGGATGTAGAGAATTTAAACACCCCTGCAGCTGAGGCTGGGTATGATCAGAATAAAACTGACTTTGATGAGACATCATCCATTAATACAGCCATCAGTGACGCCACCACAGGAGATGAGGGGGCAGCAGATATGGAAAACACGGGAGGTTCCGGGGAGGTGAAGCCGGCTTTGTCCCCTAAAGAAACCAAAACTCTCGACTCTTTGCCAAAACCAGCAACCACACCCACGACAGAGGTCTGCGATGACAAGTTTCTCTTTTCTCTCACGAGCCCATCAATCGCCTTTAATGACAAAGACGGTGACCATGACCAAAGCTTTTATATCACCGACGACCCGGATGACAATGCTGATCGCAGCGAAACATCTAGCATAGCAGACCCCAGCTCACCAAATCCATTTGGGTCTAGCAACCCCTTTAAATCCAAAAGCAGTGACCGGCCTGGTCACAAGCGCTTCAGGACCCAGATGAGCAACCTCCAACTCAAGGTCCTCAAGGCTTGCTTCAGCGACTACCGGACTCCAACCATGCAGGAATGTGAAATGCTGGGCAATGAGATCGGTCTGCCCAAACGGGTGGTGCAGGTGTGGTTTCAGAATGCCAGGGCGAAGGAAAAGAAGTTTAAAATTAACATAGGAAAGCCGTTCATGATCAATCAAAGTGGAACCGACGGCACCAAGCCAGAGTGTACCCTCTGTGGGGTGAAGTACTCTGCCCGCTTGTCTATCCGAGATCATATTTTCTCCAAACAGCACATTTCCAAAGTGAGGGAGACCGTGGGCAGTCAGCTTGACCGGGAGAAAGATTACCTCGCTCCTACCACCGTTCGACAGCTGATGGCCCAACAAGAGCTTGACCGTATAAAGAAAGCTTCAGATGTGCTGGGCCTAACAGTACAGCAGCCAGGCATCACAGACAGCTGCTCGCTCCATGGTATCAGCTTGCCAGCAACCTACCCTGGACTCCCCGGCCTTCCCCCGGTCATTCTCCCTGGAATGAATGGTCCTTCCTCTTTGCCGGGATTTCCACAAAATTCAAACAGTAAGTCTGTTGTTAAAGGAGAGTTGGTCTAGTTGATTAGGTGGTGATAGGCAGCCGATCTCATGTAACCAAAAAGGAAAAGGTACATTTATATGTCCTCATTTCAGCCACTGAATTTCAATCTGAAAAGTTATTCAAAATATAATATATAACATAAATACACACATACATGTATGTGTGTATACATACATACGCATGCATTTATTGCGTATGTGTATATGTATGTATATGTGTGTGTGTGTGTGTGTGTGTGTGTGTGTGTGTGTAATATATTTGTATTATTGAGCATGGTTGACCTGAACAAAGATGGGAAAATTAAATATAGCTATATGGCAGCAGATTCTCAGAAATGGATCATTTTTAGCATTGCCTAGTTGACTCTTAGAAATATTAACTCGTTAATTTCCACATCAATGTGACATTGTGTCTGCTTTGCCTATCAAGAGGGTGAGACATTAAACTATGTACTCACTAATATTTTAATTTATTTTATTTCCAAGAGGCATGGTTTTGTTTTGTCTTGTTTTTGTTGGTACTTTTTGTTTTCGTGTTTGTCTTTGTCTCTTTTTTGTGTTCCTGCTCTTGAGATTCAACCTAAGGGTTCTCGAGTCACAGAAATCCACTCATAGTGCACCTCTCACATAATAAAGCTTATGCTGAAATTTCAATGACTAAAATCTTGACTTATGTGATCATTTGCAGGTTAGCATGTTATAAAATGTGCTGCTTGTAGCCATGTTTCTGCTGCTATTTCAGCACACTCCCAACTGAAGAAAGCCATGCCATTCAACATCTTTCTTCCCGCCCTTCCCTCGGCTAAGTTTTACAACCAGAGAAGGGAAAAGTGGTAGAAGAACTACTTGAGGTAGCCTCAGATACTGAATCCAGTTCTGTGGTCACGCTAAATGAAATTTATGCAGGCTTTTGAATATAGTAACTAATATTTAATGCCAGTTAGACATTATTAGAGCTACATTATTTGGTTTAATTTTAACTTTGTCAGTGATTTTTTTCCCAGAAAGATTTTTTTCTTTTACATTCTTTAGATCTAGCACTTTCCGATTGTATATGTTTGCAAAGAATGTCAAGAAAACCTATTTTAATATTTTACAAATTGGAGTTTTATTTAAATTTCGGTCTTCTGATATCATCCTTCTCTAACAAAACTCTAAGTCATCACCTTAACCTTAAGTCATCTTTATTCTAACTTAGCTGAGAAGTCCTGGAAACAGTAATACCCAACGTCCTTCCCACCATGCTGCCTGGTTAGTTCCCCATGCCTCATCATCCTGTTGACTTTAGGTAGAAGATCTATGGTGCCAGAGAAGCATCTTCAATACACCTTCCTTTCGCTTCCCACCAATTCCTCATTTCCCAAAGTTATTTCCTGCCTAGCTGTCTGGATACTCTTAGGACCCTAAATATTAGAGCTGTAGTAACACATTTTGGTTACTATGTGGTCCTACTTTATGTGCCATGGTGATTTTTAATTGACACATAAATGTGTCTGATGTAGAAATCCATGATACATAAGACAGAGTCTTTTTATTTCACATGTCATTTTTGACTCATAGTGATTGTGTCTTTATAAGTGCTAATCACAGAGTTTTTCTTTCTCTCCACTGGCTCTTAGGCTGGGACAAATGACTTTTCTGAAATATGTCTAATGCTGGAACCCAGAGGGCCCATATGAAAGGAAAGAAGAAGGAAAGAGATATTTATGAAATTAAACTACTTATTCATGCAACTCCACCATAATAAAGTTCATATCCTTCCCTTAAATATATACCTGCTAATAAGTAAACTACCAGGATTTCTGGGAAGACATTGGAGACCTGGTCCTCTGTAGCTAAACTACAGCTAAACCCTCCAGGTACCCAGGAACTCAGCACTGCCTCTTTTGCTTTATTAAATTGTGGACAAAACCCAACTGGGAGTGTTGTAAGCACCAACGATCCACAAATGCTGCCGCCCATCAGAATCTGCAATTTCTCTGGGATTAGTTCTTTGTTTGGGATGGATTTTAAATATGGGCACCAGAGAATAATCAGCAGGGCTCTCATAGGCTAGCTTGAGTTCTGACACTTCTAGTTCACCTCTTCTGCAGGTTAGCTTACCTGGTGCAGAATGCAGAGTATTTTAAACAACTCCTGGAGTGAAGCTGGCAAGTCAATCTGCCCATTATATCTTCCTACTGGGTTATTTCCCATCCAATGCATTTCTCTGTTTCATGGTGTAATGTGGACAACCCAGCAAAAAAACAAAAACAAAGTCATCACCTTAACCTTAAGTCATCTTTATTCTAACTTTATTCTAACAAACAAACAAACAAAACCAGATGAAAATTCTTTCCTGTAAAAGTTGTCTCTATTTCTTTTTGCTGTAATTATTTTTGTTAGCACATTCATTGCATGTAGTCCTGGGTTTCATAAAAAGCAATCTATTCAAGTTTATCATGTATGTTGAACCCACTCACCCCTCCCCAAGACTTCCTTCTTTGCCTTCTTCCTTCCGCTAGTCTCATAATGTTTCCTAGTCTTCCATCTGCTTTCATGTTATGCACACATATGTATGTACATATGTGTGTATATACATATATGTTTCAGTATATATACATAATCATGTGGCTTCACATAAAAGTTAATATATTCTAATGAAAAAACCATGATATTTGTCTTCTGGCCTATTTTGTGTAATATGATCTCAGTTGCTTTCTTTTTCCAGAAAAAGCCTTTATTTCATTCTTCTTTCTGGCTGAATGATATATATATATATATATATATATATATATATATATATATATCACATTTTCTCTATTTGTTCATCTTTCCAATCAAAGCCACATTGAAATATATCCCACCTCAACCAGAATGGCAATCATAAACAATATTACAGTCATTGCTGCTGAGAATGACCAGAGAAGAATACCTTACACAGACAGTGTAGGTGAGAAGGTAACTGGCCTGCACATACTGCTGGTAAGGATGTAAATGAGTGTAGGCGGTATGGACATCAGGGTGGAAGACTATCAAAAACTAAAATTAGATTTACTCTGTGACCTGTCTCTACCACTTCTGGATATATATTCACCAGACACAGTAGCCTAGTCATAGAATCAAACTAGATGTCCGTCAACATAAGAATGGTTATGTCTCTGTTTCTTACACACTATGGACTCTTGTTACACTTTGTTAACTGTATGGCTATACCATGAAAATGTGACATGTTTTTCTTAGGCCCATGATAACAAGATTTAGTTATGGAAAAAACAAAAAACAAACACGCATACTCCAGTGAATATGAGCCCTTGATAAATTAATGACTTTGTCCAAAGCTGGCTGCACCTCAAAATTTGGTTACTTGCAAATACATACTAAGTTCTACTCAATAACCTCTACATTTTCACATTTAGACAGTCAATTTCTTTTGCTTTTTATGGGGAGTATTTTTATTCTCCAATAATCTTAGTATTTCCTTTACTTTCAAAATATTTTCTAATTATTTATAGTCCTTCTAACTTAATTAGAATGCCGTGCAAGGTCAGCAGCTACCATGTATTCCCAGTCCCATTTCAGTATAAGCATTGTTGTTCTATTTCTAAAAAAAAAATGTTATTTTAATTGCTTTTCACATTTTATAATGTTTTGCTGTTGGAATGATATGAAAAATATGAAAAAAAGCAATAGAATGTTACATGCTTATTTATATAATATTCTGAAAAATATTGGAAACTTTAAACTTTCCTTTTATCCTTAGGCAATAGGTCTCACTTTGCCCAAAATGATAGAAAAATGATATTCTGTTTGTGGTTTATTTATAATCTTAAAAGATGTTTGGTTTTTAAATATCCCACTAGTGTTTAAAAATATAGTTTACTCAATAGACTTTTTTTCTTTTTTCTTCCTTCCTTCCTTTTTTTGTTTCTTTGTTTTTGTTTTTGTTTCTTTTTTTTTTTTTTTCCAGA
Source organism: Acomys minous (assembly GCF_964271855.1). Classification (NCBI taxonomy): domain Eukaryota; kingdom Metazoa; phylum Chordata; class Mammalia; order Rodentia; family Muridae; genus Acomys; species Acomys minous. Next base: position 100,538,235 of record NC_140483.1, on the reverse strand, counting down.
TTGGGTTTCTCTATATGTAACCCTGGTTGTCCTGGAACTAGCTTTGTAGACCAAATTGTCCTTGAACTCACAAGGAACCAACTGCCACTATCTACCAAATACTGGGATTAAAGGTGTTAGCCACTACACCGATATGAGCCTTTCTTTTTTTTATAAAAAATAATTTACTTAGTTTTGGAGCACTAAGGGTAGAATGCAGGGCCTGAGGCACTATGGGCAAGCCCTATAACACTGAGCCACACATCCAGCCCCTCAAATGGAAATTCAGAACATACCTTTGCATACTTCACATACTTTGTTTTAATTTACTAGCATATTTGATGTAAATCTAGGTAAAAACAACAACATAGTAATTTTGGTACAATAGTCTTTTTGCCCCATGTACTTAATTACTTTTAGTTTTATGTCAAAAATAAAATTTCCCTATGAATAGAAAGGCTTCATTTAAGTTCATTGTGATTCAGACATATACATATATGTATTTTGGTTTTTTTTTTTTTTGGTTTTTTTTGTTTTTTTGAAACAGGGTTTTTTTCTGTGTATAGCCCTGGCTGTCCTGGAACACATTATGTAGACCAGGCTGGCCTTGAACTCACAGAGATCTACCTGCCTCTGCCTCCCGGTGCTAGGATTTACAAAGTGTGCCACCTCTGCCCAAGCAGACAAGCATTTTCTCTTGGAAGAATTGTTATCAAGAAATAATAGACAATTACTTCAGAAAAACGATAGCATAAGATTATTCAGAGGGAACTTTTTAATTTCTCTAAAGAAAATTCTAAAAATTACAGCAGGAGATGAAAAATTAGGAAAGAATTTATTGTTAGCACAAGGACTGCATATAAGTCATGGAATTCTGTCTTCAGTTGGTTTTAGTTCCGAGCTACCACAACTTACTCTATATCACAATTATTATTTGGTTCTTCCTCCTATTTCTGTTGTTTTTGGTATTTGGCTACTGAACTTTTCTCTCTCTCTCTCTCTCTTTTAATTAAACATGTTTGTTTTCTAGATATACATTTATATTATTACACATATATACAATAAGCTACCTATAGCAAGAAGAACCATGACACAATCAGGAATTATATAAATGTTATATTCTTAGTGTTTTGGCTATTTGTATTTGACAGCCTTGAAGAAAACATCTTTCCTATCTTGGTGTGTCTAAATGCTAAATGTAAATCAATCTCCATCACCTACTGTCATTATCAACTTAAAACATCTATCTAGACCTAAAAGCATCTTAACCACTAAACAACTAAGTTTAATTGTAAAACTACAACTATCTGCTCTTCAACCCTGTGAGACTTGAGATGTCTACAGAACTTTTGACTATAATTTTTTTTACAGACATATTACTTACTAGGAAGTCTGCCATTTTAAAATTGTGTCAGCTTTTTCTAATTTTTTTTTTTTTTTTTTGCTGAATGACTGTTTGAGTCAGCTTATTTATCAAGATATGAAATTCCTAAAAACACATTGCTGTCTTTGTGTGTGTCCAGTAGGATTGGTCCTGCAGCATATCAAGACACCCCTTTACGTTATTATGAGCTCCAGATTAGATCATGGGGATGCCATCTAATGAGAAAGCTGGAGGTGGCAGTTATTTGTCCTTGTATGGTCATACATACAAGAGCTATTACTCATGTCTCTTAGATTCCTAATATTGTTCTTGTATTCTCATGTAAGAGAAGCAGTCAACCTGGCTATCTCCTCAGATTTAAGGTGAGGAGTGTTGAAGAAGAAGGGAGCACAGCTGCTGAACTTAAGGATGCACCTCTGTATTAGACCCCAAACTAAGAATGGCTCAATAAAGGGAAAGTAAGCCGCCTACTACTCCATTATCATCGTAATAACACACAGTCAGCTTATCTGCCCTAAATCGTGTCACTACCTCAGTCACCCAAACTTGAAGTTTTGTAGCACGACGTTAACATATAATGTCCTATTGGATGGTAAACAGCAGAGAATGTCATGAAATCAGTACAATATAAGAAAGAGGAAAGTCAGCAATGACCCAAAGGTGAGGTTGTAGCTCAATGATACAGTTCTTGCCTATCATGTTTAAAGCCCCTGGTTCAATTCCCGGCACAATAAAACAAACATAATTTAGTGCAAACTAGAAATTTTTCAGTAATAGCAACTTCATTGCTTTCTCCTTATGACCGTCAGAACATGATGATCCCAAGTACAGTGTAGTAAGTCAAGGGAGGAGGACCTCACCTTCAACAGTGACTTAGCTATTGTCCTCAGTACTGCCATGGTAGTTGGATTAAGGAGCCATGAATGAGAATGTTACTTATTCATTCCCATACCACCCCTACAAAGTTTAATATACAATTTTTCATTGCACATTAGTTTCGAGTGAGTGCGCCAGTCTTTAGTACAGCGTGGGCACTTGATATCACTTGATACCAGTTATTTCTCAAGGAACTTTAAAATATTTTAAACAAAAGATTTGAATCAGGGTGACCAGAATATAAGCCTTAAGGGGAAACTATAAAATATAGTCTCCCCTCCGATTCCTCTCACTGTTCACAGTGAGAGATGTGAAGCAATTAATGCCTTTTTTTTACAAAACTTCAGTGCCTAGTATGGATTCTCCCTAACCATCAAGGATATAAAGAGGCTGCTTTTCCTACACGGTGGAACCTCCTCAGAGATGTCATCATTACTACTATAGACACTGTGCGCAGGCAGGCTCGAGATGAGCATATGAGCATGAAGGTAAAAAGAGATGGGGATGGGAAGGTAAAAAATGAAAAGCCTCCGGCACTGAGGCTCATTTGGACAATATGATTGTGAGAAGGATCAAGAAGACACGGATGCTCATCAATCATACTAGGACACACACACACACACACACACACACACACACACACACACACACACACACCAAAATCACAGGTTCCCTATACCCTCATATGATATCCCATTGTACTTGTATTCAACGACGTAATCCCCGTCCTCAGATTTTAAATTACCCCCGTATTACCTGTAGTCAATAGTACAATGTAAATACTATGCAAATAGTTTTGACATTGTGTAATTTAGGGGAAATGATAGGCAAAGAAATCTACATAGACTCATTACAGATGCAATTAAAACCTGTTTTTGATGCACAGTTGGCTGGAGCCAGTGCAGGTGAGTGAATGTGAAGCCTATGAATAATGTTCTTGGCTGGTTAAATACCAGCCAAAAAAAACTAGTTTCGTTTCACTGAGAAAGGGAAGTGGGAAGTTTATTGGGCAAGTTTGCTTATCTTGCCTCTCTTACCAGCTACCCGTTGCTTTTACACAAGAGGCAAGACGATGCCCCCTAGTTACAGGATGAGTCTAAAGCTCAGGGACACTGCCTGTGGAGCCACACACTGTTAACTGTGTTTTCGTCACACTGAATTGAGTCTATCAGGTCACAGAGCCTCCAGTACAGTCCTTGCCCTGTCCACGTGGCAAACTCCCTTAGTTCCAGAACAAAGTACATCCGTCTTCTTTTAAGATACTGACTATGCCTTCTACAGTCAACATTATATGTTTTTTAAATCATTTTCTGGGAAAGCACAGGTGTTTCCAATCCCCATTTCAATCTTTAGCTCTCCTTCATTTTCCCAGAGGACTATCTGATTAAAATGGCTTTGTCCTAGGCAGTTGCCAGCTATGATATTCCACCAGGAACCTGAGTCCTTGTGAAGTCCTCATACAGGTCTTCCTCTAAGCCTACACACTGCCTGTTCAGCAACCATTTCTCCTCTGAAATGGATAACAAGCAGTTTGCCACATTATAAGCAAACATGGGTGAATCATGTTCTGGGTGGTAAACTGAATCTTAACTCATGAAGTGTTTTGTTTTAAGATTTCACTAGTCCAGTTGTTGAGGTGGTAAGGAGTAGCTTAATTGAATACCCTTAAAAACGAAATGGCAGTTCACTATGCCCAGATCTGTGCATATCCAGCTGTCACTGCCTTACTCAGTCCATGTGAGTGTATTCTTTTACTGGAGTGTATACACAGGGATTTCGTGTTATGTGATAGCTAATTACTTTAGTGAACATGGCCTCTGTAGGGCTTTTCAAGTGAAAGATAGAGTGAGTCTCCCATCCCATAGGTATAACAAAAAATTGGTTAAAGCATCTCACCGAAAAGTCGTCTTGTAACGTGCCTCCTCTGGAGGCAGCCATTGTTGTTTGCCATGATATCTTTCTGTTACATTTTTAATATTTATACATTTATAGAGCTTACGTTATCTTCTACATCTTACATTCTGAATAAAGTGCTGAAAAAGTCTGCAACCCATCTACTATGGAGTTACAGTAGGAGGTAAAATTAACGTAAAGAATACCAGGATCACAGCTAAGGCCTAAGCTAGTTGGTGACGATGGGCTTTCGTGTTTGTGCAATGCATCTTCTTGAGGTCCAAGTTCTCCTTAGGTGTTAAGCGTGCAGGCTTTTGGTGTTGTACGTGAACTGACCGTGGCCATCTCTCTGTTGTTTTCAGCATTAACACCTCCTGGTGCCGGCATGCTTGGGTTTCCTAGTTCAGCTACTTCGTCTCCTGCCCTGTCTCTCAGCAGTGCTCCCACCAAGTCTTTGCTGCAGACTCCACCACCACCACCGCCACCGCCACCTCCTCCTCCTCCTCCTCCTCCTTCATCCTCTCTGTCGGGACAGCAGACCGAGCCACAGAACAAAGAATCCGAGAAAAAGCAAACTAAGCCAAATAAGGTCAAGAAAATCAAAGAGGAGGAATCAGAGGCCATCAAACCCGAAAAGCATCCTAAAAAAGAGGAAAAAATCTCATCTGCTCTTTCAGTGTTGGGCAAAGTGGTAGGGGAAACACACATGGACCCTACTCAGTTGCAGGCCTTGCAGAATGCCATTGCTGGAGATCCAGCATCCTTCATAGGAGGACAGTTCTTGCCATACTTTATTCCCGGGTTTGCTTCCTACTTTACACCTCAGCTCCCTGGAACAGTGCAAGGAGGCTACCTGCCACCTGTCTGTGGCATGGAGAGTCTCTTTCCCTATGGCCCTGCAGTGCCTCAGACACTGGCGGGCCTTTCCCCAGGGGCGCTGCTACAGCAGTACCAACAGTATCAGCAGAGCCTGCAGGATTCCCTGCAGAAACAGCAAAAGCAACAGCAAGAAC